>NW_008588903.1:0-65421 GCF_000691845.1 Merops nubicus
CTAAATGATTCTATGATTCTGTGAATACTCCCTATATTTAAAAAGAAACTAACTTTTCCCCTCTTCCATTGGCTCCCTTTCCCAAACAGATTTATATTGAATTTAAAAAAAAAAGAAAAGGAAACCAGAATATTAAAAATAAATAAAAGTGTAAATTAATAAAAATATATGCAAAAAAAGAAATAATTTCCTTTAAAAATGAAACCCCATGGAAACAGTGGAAAAAGGAGGAAAACTAAGCAGAGACAAAGACAAGACTTTCAGACAATTAAGCATCTTTCAATTCCAAAATTAGAGATTCATTTAAAAGCAAGCATTGTTAATTTTTTTTTCTTCTTTCCAAAGCCAAGAAAAGACACATTTAATGAAGCAGACGGGATTCATTTTCTTTTTAAAAATGTACATAGGAAAAATATTCAACCAGCTTGGCAAGGTTCACAAACCTGAGAATATCTATTTTCTGCATGCTACACCTTCCTCTTCCCAGTACTTTTGCTCATTTGCAGAAGCAACTTGGCTTTGCTTCAAAATCACCACAGCTTGCTGCAGAGATATGCGGGTTGCTCTGTGTAGCTCAGCCTGCCGAAGCCCCAAGGTGTAGCTGAAACACGTTGTGCCCCGTGGACAAGTGCTGCTTCAGTTTTTTTACTTCTTGCTGTGGCAGGAACACTACTTGTGCCTTGGTTTGTCCACAAGAAGTTCCTTTCTGTTGTAGTTTTGTTTTGGTTGAAGGAAGAAACACATATTGCTTGGGGTAACCATGGAGCTGAGAGAAAAAGCCTTTGTTACTTTTTAGGTTCCATTTTCCACAGCGCCAAGAAAATCTACCTTTGAACTTTATAAAAGCGGATAAAATTTTGGCAATGAGTGGAACTGTAAAACAAACAACATGCTCAGCATAAGTTAGTATGTGTCCTAGTTAAAGAAAATGGAAAACGGGAATGATAAATGGACAGTTAGATAAATAATCTCTTCTGCCATTGTATAAGAGAGGACAAAACAATTTGAAATATAATCTTCAGAAACATGATTAATATCCATCCTAGTAATTTTATTTTTTCATTTTAATGAACCAAGAATTATATTTGGCTGTCACTACTGAGAAAGTCAATGCAATGTGCAATACCTGCACCATGAAGACTAAGATGGAGAACAATTATTCAGTGCAGCTGCTTTTAAAATGAAACTCTGCAAGAAAATCTCAGGAAGGATTTTTTTTTGCTTTTCATGGTCAAGATTTCTGCTCTGTAGAAGCTTGATGGGGTGGTGAGTTTGGGATGCAGCTAAGCCCACCCTTTTCACAAGGAAATATGATCTACAATTCAAGAAAGTGGTGCTGTAAATGGGTCATACCGGGGCAAAATTTGTAGTCTATGGGCCAAGCACTGACTATATTTAGAAAGGGAATTGTGTCTTACTCTGTACTACTCTTGTACACTAAAGGAAGAAACATTTATTTTTTATCTTCTTATCACTTATTTTGTATTATTTGCTCTTATGCTTGTGTCTTCTGCATACTGCTGAATTTTGCTTCAGAAAATTTGAGAAATTATTTGCCTGTTCTAAAGTTATTTCTAAGCCTTAGCTACTAAACATATCACATCCTAACATGACATGAACACATCACATTTGCATGGGAATAGCTGTTCTGCACATACCCATGTTCAGGTGTATTTTATAACTGGCCTATGCTAAGATAAAAAATGAAACCTAGGACTCACATACAAATAATAAATGGAAAGATGATATGACCCAAATTAAGTAGTCCTTATAATATCTAGCAAATATTTGTCAATGTCATTTCTAATAACAATGACAAGAGAATGACTAAACATCCCAAAATTATATGATTCATGGAGAAGCTACCTGATTAAAACAAATGTACAAGCCATCATAATCACCCCAGGGGAACCAAGAAGTAAATTCTTCATTGTTGTCTTCCTTAGTACCAACAGTGACTCATTACAATACAAAGGCCAAATAGTTTATGACTTAGAGATGCCGGTCTTGCAGAAATAAATGCCTGAGAATGGTGCTGATCATCTCATCCTCTGTAAAGCAGATTAGCTGACTGATAAGAGCAGATGACCTCATATTTAAAAAAAAAAAATAAAAAAAATGTAGGGAAGTATTAGTTCATCATTTTCCATTCTGCGCTCTCAGAGGCGTCAGTGCCTAAGCCAGCCTCCTTACAAGTAGAGGTAGCATATTGAAAACACTCAAAACTGTCAGAAAAAGCAAACCCTGCCATTTCCCAGCTTGGGATCTGGATTCTACCCAACAATTTTGTTCTGAATCAGAAGCAAACTCCCACATCTGGTGCACTAGCAAGCTTATGAGATCTTCTGCCTCATAAAAAGGTTTGACCCCAAGAAAGCCAGGGAAAAAATCTCCCTATATTTCAGTCTGGGATATTTTTTTTTTCATTAATTTGAAGATGCAGGAGTTATATTTCACTGTGTATTCCTGAAAGAGAGAAAGAAGGGAAATGTATTGCAGAAACATTATCACTTCTAAAGCCATGTACTATGTCTGCTATTAACAGCATTTTTTCAAAGGTTATCTGGCACAAAGCAATATGTATCATTAAAGTTTTCACAAAGCTTTTGAAGCACTCCAGAAATCTCATTGTCCTTGCTTACAATCACTAATACACACATATGCATGCACTGCATTCAGAAAGTTTTTTGTCCATGGCTGTCATGTAGTTACCCACCAGTGGTCCTCCAAGAAGCTGCGATGATCATTGCATGTGTCATACAAATACTTGGCCTTGCCAAGTTCCAAGTTACACTTTATTTGCTTCTGCCAGGTCTGACTGATAGAGGATTTTGCCTTTCCTGCAGCTTCTCTTCATTATTACAGCCTTCATAAGCTGTCAGGAATCCTTAGCAAACTGTATCAGAGCAATGGATTTATTTTTTTTTTTTTTTTTTTTTAAAGCTTCTGAATCATTTTCAATTCAATCAAACAAGCTTTTGAAAAACACTGGTCTTTTTACTTTGGACACCCATTGGTGTAGTTCAGAAAATCTCAGTCCCTTTCACCGTTTTGGTTGCAGACTGTCTCCAGATCCTCTGAAGATACCAGCTTCCTTCTATAGATGATCTAGCAAAGCTCCAAGAGCCTGTGATAAGTTTATTTGGATACTTACCTACTTCTCCAGCAGTATAGAGATGGTTGCCCTGGATCCAGATCTCAAGCATCCTGTCCAAGGCAATAACTGGTGCTTGCCCTAGCATGCCTTGTCCATGGAGAATGTTGGACTCAAACCCATTAGATCATTTGTATGCTCAGAAGTTTTTCTCTTCCATTTCTCCCTTTTCTTATCTCCAAACACGCTTCCCATGATGGTTACATTAGCTTTTTTCTTTTCTTTCCAAGTTTTAGTTGTAATTATCATTGATCCTTGGGTTCTGGCTTTTATTTTTTCAATAAAGTTCTGTGGTGTCCAAAATGTGCAATGCTTTTTGGAACACTTCCATGTATCATGAGCTTTGAAGAAAGGCCTGATTTCACCATTTGGTTTGCTCCATTTTTTATGAATTTTTGCTTTACTCAGGAACTCAAGGACTGGTGTCATATTTCAGGTTTCTGACAGCATGCTTTGACATGTCAGAAAGCCACTTTCTTAAAAATACTAGATTGACTGCCACAACATTGTTTATCATGTCTTCCAAATATCATAAATTCTGACTAGTCAAACTAATACCTTGTCATCTACCTGAAATTAGACCACAGATGGGAATAAGTTATCACCACAAAATAATATTGTGTTGTTCTGAAACAAACCCACCTGTCCACAATCCAACATCTAGTTTGCTGCAGTTTTCATCCAGATAGTATGGATAAGAAGGGTGATTAAGAAATGTATTTCAACATTTTGTACTGAGAATGTCTTGTAGACTTGCATTAGCACTGCTGGCATGGTCTGAAGAGTCTCCCTGGCACGTTTTAATTGCTGTTAATTGAATGGAAACTTGATGCAATCAGCAGCAGTTATAAGGGGACACCTCCCCTAAAAAAGGGGATTGAGAACAAGGTACATGGATGGGGGAAGTGGCTTATTAGACAAGTATGTGCTTTCAAAAGCATGGTTTCTTCTGGAACTTCAGCATCATATAGATAGCTATGAAGAGCTAAGATAAAGAAGAGCACTGAAGCTGTCTTGTGAGTTAGGCACTACCCCAAATATTACACAACATCTCCATCCCAACTGCATTTCACCCACCACTATCACCTTCCAGTAACATCTTTCGTGAAGGGATCTTAACACGGTTGACTTCTGCTGGTCTTTAGGGCTTCTTCCTCTCACCTCTTGGAAAGACAGCTTTTAGAGCATGTAATGTATATAGGGGACGAGAAGAGTAGCAACTGTCTTGGCCCTTGTTTTCAAGCTGCTGGCTGAAGAGGACCCAAGCAATCCTAATTACTCTGAATGACTCATGTATTTACGCTTCAAAAGTCATACAGTTGAAGTCAGATCTGCAAATCAACTTATGAGCAAATAGGTAGCCCATCCCATTTACCAATGTAAATGAAAAAAGGTAATGCTGTAGTAATAAACATATGCACCCAAACCATATATTTATATTCAGTTCTGTAGATCAATCTCTTAGACTCACACAGCCAGATTTCATGATATTTAGTAGCTTTCTCAACTAAAGACTGTGTAGTCCCTCCACAGAGTAAACAAGGTGGGATTAGAGATGGTGCATGGGATTTGCTGCTGAGCCTCTCCCGTATCAGCCCACCTCTTACACATTGTTTCATTCTGTTGTAAATAAAAGCCACAATGCAAACTACCCCAAACAGGTTTTGTATATTCTGACCAGTCTGAGCAGCAGATCTCCTTGAGCTCTCACTCAGCAAGAGGTGATAGAAACCTGCATTCCCCCTACATCAAAATAGTTAACTCCACAGGGAAAACATCTACCACCCCATTCCCCTCAACATCCTAAAGCCAGAAACAAACCATTGGTAAGAAGCAAAGCTTTAGCTAAGGTACGCTGCCAGTATATTTTTTTTCTACACAGACTAGAGGCCCTCAAAACATTAACAAAACTCAGTTGTGGAAAACTTGCCAGGTTCATTTTTCATCATAAATTTTGAGGCCAGGCCAGGTCAGTCAGAAGATTTACTTATGTTTGAAAGTTCTCAGGCAAAGCCATCTAGTATAGTTACACATAACTGAAGAAACAAGTGGGTTTGAGTAATTTTAACATAAGGCAATATCTAACTTTGTTATATGAATGAAACCTCACTTTTCAGCTAAAAGCAAAGCCTGATGCAAACGGGTGCATAATTAAGCCAGATGAGATGTTTAAACACATCTACATAGTAAACCCACTAAGTTTTATGCATATCTAAACTGTATCAACACACATTCACTTTGGTAAGGACCACATAAACTTTCTTGATTAAACCAAGCTGATTTCACTCATGGAGATTTGTTTCTTGTTAAACCCATGTTTGCTTGATTTATTATCACCAAAAAAGGTGATACTGTATTTGGGAGAGCTCCTTACATAGTTCAGAGTTTTTTGGAAGTGTCATATAGATTTAAACTACATCATAGTTTATCAAAAGTCAAGAAACAAATGCATTAATACAAAGCACTACAAAAGAAACCCCTACACAAGGGGGACTTGAGACGTACCTCATTGAAACTTCGCGAAAAGTTTAAAGCAGATAAGAAAAACAAAAACAGTGACATTAGCTATTAGGACTGCAACAAACTTTGGCCATTTCCCTCTGGCATTTTTAAGACTGTGACTCTGCCTATGGCATGGAGGATGTCTGGGTTTCAAAATAGCCTTGTTTTTCTGTGTCTAGTCCGTGCTTTTTGTGTGAAAAGTATGCCCTGTCTTTGTAAGTGTGGAGTAGCAATGGAAAGACAAATCAGAGGGAGGTAAAATGGCAAATGAAAGTTATGAGAGGTATTGTTGGTGCCTTTTTTTTTCAAACGTACAGCTTGTTTTTCTAACAAGTCTCTCTGACTTGTTAACTGCTTAGGTTGCCTCAAGGGTGTCATCAATTAATTGAACTCTGGCCTTCAGGAATTTGATTGATAGGCAGGTGATTGAAACACAGACTGTCTCACCATTAATGACCCTTCCTAGAACGCTGGCTATTACTCAGCACCCAAGAAAAACTGCAGTGGTGATAGAAGAGTGAGTTTGATGTCTGGAGGTGTTGGTGTCTAGCTGGCACTATGCTCTGAAAGCTTTCTATTTGGGAAGGTAGAAAAGAGCAGTAAGGCACACAGAAGGATCTCTTCTTAGAAGACAGCCTGTCTCTGCACAGACAGCAGCTGCATAGCTTCTAAGACCTTGGATTGCTTATGATTCCTATCAGGACTTTAATATTCCCAACTAATTTTTGTCAAGGATAAGACTCCCTTAAAAGTCTTGACTAAATAATAATAAATTAGGCACTGAATAAGATACCACTAGGTGGGATTATGGTCTTCTCCTTGCTACTGCTTCACAGCAAAGATGTGCATCTTGTCCAACTGTTGGAAAGAAAGTCTGTGGTCAAATGTGTATATTATTGTTCCTATTGCAGCAACAACCCTAAAGAGGCCACAGCATTAGTGAATGAGACTGTGAAAAGTATGGATTCTTCAGGACCCACATTTCTATTCTGTAACCGAACTATCTGAAATGGTATCATAAATATTGTGCCACCTCTGGAGACAGATCAAAATAGCTTAAATAAAACAGAAAAGTTTTATGAATAGCAGTTTCATACAAAATTATTTCTTTATCATCTTAGATATGTCTTAACAGCTTTACAAGTCATGAAAAAAAGGTTGACTAGCCAAGCAGAAAGAGGGGAAGAATGTGCTTTCTTGAGTTAGCAATGGTTTCTTTGGAAATTTAGTATCTATACCTTTAAGAAAACCATCTCCAGTAAATATTTGTACTTTGAATTACTTCACGTTACCTACAAAAGCCAAGTGGCTTGCAGTAGAATGTCAAACTCTACACAATTGTGTAAGCCCTGGGGATGCTGAGCAAGAAAACACTGTTCCACCCACTTTCAGCTATGGCTGTTCCTGTTACTCTCTGTATACTGCTCACTTACCTTGTCTGTCCTGCATATTATGGAGATGCATGTAAAAGAAATATCCCTTTTCTTCTGTGTGCATAGCACAATTTCTATATCTATATTCCTAAATTAAATATCAGTTTCTTAACTATTAAAATAAATGCAATAGTTTCAACAGTCCATATTTTAAATTGTTAGAATGGTCCCAGGTACGGTTTCAGCCTGTACTCTGTAGCCATGGGAGTCATCGTAAGCCAGAGATTGTTGCCAGTAAAGGTGTTAATAATATAGCTGTGGGTGCTCTGGGCCAACTGGCCTCACAGCCAGACAATGGTCCCAGGCATATTCAGGTTGCTAGTGTAGATACAGAGAGTGAGGACAGTCTTGACACAAGGCCCATCATGACCAAAGATGGATGGGGCAGAATGTATTACTCTAAAAAACATGTGTTTTTCTAACTGAGAAAAACAGGAAGATGCCTACGTATAACCTCATCTAAATAAGCCCTTAACTTTCCTGTGCTAGCAAGCCCTACCACTCCCATGCTTCCAGCTATAATCCTGGACAAACAGCAGAGATGCAAAGTTCTTTGAATATGGAAATATCATGACACACCATATCTCTTTAAGAAGCAAAGACTTTCATTAATTCTTATACAGTTTCAAGCATTTGTATGGTTGGCTGTATGTGACTAGGAAAAGCACAAGGTAGCACTGATACTTAACCCCCCACCTTATTCCTACTATTCTTCAAATCCAGTCACGAATCTGCCATCCTGAAACATGTTGACACAGTGGGGCTGTTACCATGCTGCTGCTCTTAAATCTGAACTGGATGATGGTGAACTCACTGCAAAAGTGGTCTTCTATTTTCTATTTTTGCATTTTGTGCTCTGAGAAGTAAAGAATCATGTACTCTAAAACAGCAACAGCAAAAAATATGTTACTTGCAATCATTAGACCTGTGGTTTTAATGACTTTAAGTAACCAGCCATGAGCCACAAGCAACCAGGAAGAATGCTTTTTCCCCTACAAGAAAGCATTTTTATAACAGATCAACACTGCCTTGAGCTCAAATTTTCACACACTGAGCAGTAAATTGAATTATATAGTGCTGGAGAGCTGACTGGATTTCTTAATTATTTCCAGACTTGTTAACTTTGTGAAAAATGGGAGAAAGAGAAGAGTGTATGGGGAAGGAGTGGGGCAGGTCATTCCTGGGGAGTAGTAGAAGGGGCCCACACATATACATAACTTTGCTGAATTTCCCAGAGAAAGATAAACGGTTTTGCTACTGTTGCTGAAACCATGGAGTAAATGCATGAGTGGAGAACCTTGACTTCTAACTATTCCTGGGCCACAGCATGTCCCACAACCTGTCCCTTGAAAGTCAGAAAAGAAATTGCCCTTTTTCTTATCTATGTGGGGCAATTTGAGAAGAAACTCCTTTCTTCTTTCCTTTCTTCTTTTCCAGTTTTTGCAGAAAGGGCTAATTATAATAGCATCAAATCACAAACCCTACATTTTGAAGAGATTTTAACAGTCAAACCTCTTATCTCCAAGACAGGAGCAATACATTACTTATCATAGATTCACCACATAGGGAAACTTTTGACTTACAAAAATTACTGATACCAACCTTTGATTTTATGGTTGAGTGTTCCTGATGTGAATGAGAGGTCAGCAGTCTTCTCCCCCTCATTGTTTTTTCTGTATACAAGGACTTTCTGAAGGTTTATGACATCACCTTTAACCCAAGTTATAAATACACAACACTGAGATCATAGGACACATTAATTTCCTGCTCTAACACTACACACTTTTTTAAAATCTGGGAGAGAAATAAACATATAAACCCAAATTCATCCCCAATTTAAATCTATTTGCTTCCGAGTCTGTCCTACCATGTTGGCAAACAGAACATTTACTAACAATTAACACAGTAAAATCAGAAGGCAATGTTCATGTAAGATTCTCCTTTTAATATGCATATAAGTATTCACAACAAAGTGGACTCTAAGTTATCATTACAGGTTGCAACACATGTAAAGGCTGCATACTGCAAATACTTGGCATTTTTTAGGTTGAAATAGGCCCACTGCATTCAAATAAACTGTCTGTACGTGCTATGTTAGGCACAAGAACTGGGAAAAAAAAACCTTCAGGGAACCCCAGAACATGTGGTGTTGGTCATCCCAAGTCTATTTGCAAGTTTGGGTGGGGAATGTTGAATAGCTTTGTCTGTGAAAATATTTTTCCTGGCTTCATTTTTGCAGGAAAGAGAGAGAGAATAATTATTCTGACTTTTGCCTCATTTGTTTTCTACAGTTTACTTGTTTCCTATAGCTTAGTTGCATGTACCTGAGATTTTGTTCAATTTAAACAAAATGCTTTATTCAGATTGGGGTTTTTTTTCAACTTCCTTTTGCAGAAAAAAAATTATAAAAATAACAGCAAAGCTATAATTTTCCACCTGTTTACACAGCCCTAATCATTGCATCCTAAGTGCTTGCCATATTTAAGCCCACCTAAGTGAATTAAATGATCCAAGTGTCATTAGGTCTTGAGTTCTCACTTCCCACTGAGGGTCCCCAGCAGGTCTGAGAGTCTTTTGATTGTTCATATGCTCTGAGACTGAGGGATAGTACTGTTGGTTCAAATTTTACACTAATGATGGTTTCCTGAATGCAATTAAGAAGCTTTGTACTTTCTGAAAACCAACCCTAGAAATTATTTGCTTTAAGGATACCCACACCAGATGCAAAGTTTAAGATATTCCATTTTCTTTCCCTGCTCTGGGATTCTGTCTTGCTATGAAATCACTCTGCAAAATATGAAAGATATAGTCACTGCTAAATTCTATTTGTTTTTTAACTTTCCATTTTTTTATAGCTCCTTGTCTCTGTTGTGAGGTGTTCGCTCACTCCTTTTCTGCTTTTCTGGTCTGTGCATATTTTTCTCATCTTGAAAGACTGTAGAAGCTGATTTAAACCACAAAATAGAAATGGACTTTGATTTTTGTTAAGTGCTTGCTCCTTAGCCTGTCAGCAGACTCCTCTGACATAATAGCTTCACTTTGCATCAGTAACCATTTCATGCTGGTGACGAACATCTTGTAGCGGCCATGGAGAAGTTGTAGATACCAGGGGAGCAGATTGTAAAATGTATTTAAAGGTAAGAAGTCACGTAAAGCAGTCCTAAGTTTAGTCTTCTGTTTTGGAGATAATGTCTTATGTTAGATTGATTACATATAGCCTGAAAAGTGTGGTGCACGCATCCAGTCTTGCTGTGTGCTGAAAGATAAAAATCCCATTTGCTGTATTTTATATTGGTGGTCTTTGACACTGGTAATGAAGATCTGTATGTTCCTTGTAAATCACAGATATAATGACTGCCAGATAACAACTCACTTAACTGCTGAATGAAGTGTTTCTTAGCTGGAAACTGAGCTTTGCCATGTTCGTGATCTAGTTACTTACAACCCAGAGCACTGGGTGAGTCACTCATTTGTATCCCCATTAAAATACACACATACAGGACTCTCTGTAGTATGATGCTGTAGTCATGATTCAACATGACTTGTTAGCCAAGGCTCTGTACAGTATTTGAATTTAGTTTGTTTATTTGTTCATGTTCTACTAACACCATTTTCAGCATGGTATCCAAGTACTCTGTGTACATCCAAGACAAGTTACAGCACCTGCCTGGAACTTAGAGAGCACCACAAGACCACCTTCCTGCTCAAAGTTTCCCATTCAATAGGAAGGGCTGCCATCAAACCAAGAGTGTTGTCAGTTCGGAGCGCACAGTTATTACTGTTCATCATTCGAGAAGGAATCATCCTACTGCAGGAAGAGGGTTGCCAGGGCTTCTCTAGAAAGTCCCCTTCTTCCAGCTTCCCTCTGCCCTCCTCCATAAACTATTTTGATATCTAAAGACTCTGTAAGGCTGAGGTATTATTATCACATATGTCTTCAGCACTAACATACACCTAAACAGTGCTCTAAATTATTTTTTTTTTTTTTTTAAGATCTCATTTATTAATTGTTTTAATTGAGATATTCAACCCTGGCACATCCGCAGTGCTTACACCTAGACTCCTATCTTTTCTGAAGCCCTCACACCAACCTTGCTAGTCAGGGAGCTAGTAGTCTGCAGCAGACAGATAGCTCTCGTTATGCAGGCTGCTGTGATGGGCTTTCCAGGTGAATATTCTCATTTTCTGTCCTTCCCCAAATTGCTGCATGTCACTTTCTGAGCAGACAAGAAAATCCCTGCTCTTGCACTGCCACCCTCGCTTCCTTCCGGTTGCCCTGGGGGACCATTCCCTTGCCAGGTGGTCTCTCAGCCATGCACAGCGTCTCAGTTTCTCCAGGAATCAGCCAGTCCTGGGAAGAGGCGTAAACCTGGCCTTCTCCTTAGGGACACCCACACACGCCATCTCTTCAGAGACACTCACATGCAGCCATACTCCTGGAGGAGCCCAGCTGTGGCTGTCTCCCTTAGCAAGACCCATGCATGGCCACCTCCCCAGCGAGGCCTGGGGTGCCTCTGCTGCCATGCTGGGTGCAGCTCAGTACTGTGCGCAGCAGCACTGCTCCATCTGGCAAAATTCAGAGCCAGACCCAAATCTGCAAGCATGCACATTTCAGGGGCTTGTTTGAAACTTCGCTGAAAGCATCACACATGGAACTGCACAGAACTTGGCAGCAGCGGGTTATGTAATATACAGTCATCCATCTGCCGCCTCAGTGAAAAGCGCTTACTCAGATGTCTGCTGGGTGGCGGGCGGAGGCTGAGCTACCCAGAGGCTGGCGATTAAACACAGAGCTATTACTTATTGACAGTGACAACAAACCAGTAAAATCACTCTGAACCTCCTCTCCTCCCGGCTGCCAAGCCTATCATGACCAGGGGAAAGAGGGCACGCCAGATGACCAGTGCAATAAAGCTTGTCTAAAGGGCTTTCTTTGTATGTCTTCATCTGCTGACGTAGAAATTCGTTCATCTTGACATGAAAGCAGGGACCTGAGGACACCAGGCCTGTCCATGACCTCTCACAAAGGGAAGCCCAGACAGCAGCTCTTATCTGAGACTCCAGGGAGCTGCTCTCCTGAATTACACAGCCACATTGAGAGAGGTTGCAGAAGGCCAGAGCCGTTGGCCTCGCCGTCCGTCGCTCCTCTCTGCTCCCTGTTTTTTGTCCCCTGACACAAAATGGGCAAATATTTATTTGCCTTAGATCCTAGAGCGGGAGTGTTTAGGCCCAGAAGGTGACAGACATGCAAGTTTGTTATTTAAAACACCAAGACGTTTACAGAACAAATAGAGCTCCTCATCTTGAGCTGAATGTTTTTAAACAAGGTTGTCATAATGTCACGTTTGCCAGCGCTTTACTGCGGAAGCAGCACTGGGGAAAAATGCCTATAATGCTGTCCCAATAATGGGAACAGCTTAAAGTAAACAGAGTTTTTCATCAGTGCTACACCAAGAACTGGAATAATAAATAGAGATAGGAGGTAGCCCCACACTTCAAATAATTTGTGGAAACCTACTTCTACAAACTCAGCCCATTTCTTATTTGTGCAGTTGCTGACCATTAGGACAGCCATAACCCTTGCTGTGTCTTGGACAAGTGCCGTGCTAATCACTCCTCACATCATCTCCAGCCTCAGGAACTGAGATCACTTGACACTGCACAAGTGTCCAAACTGTAATGAATTTCCTCAGCTTTCAGGGCAGCCCGTTCAGTTTGACTGGCAGGTCAGCACAGCAACTGTCTGCCTGGGTGGCAAAGAGAAGCTTATTTCTATACCTCCTGAAAGTATTGACACCCGAAGGAAACAAGGTCATTTAAGATTTTTATGTAAAGATAAAATGAAAGAAAGCACACCAAACTGAAGGTCTGATCAGCAGCACTTTCAAGCTTTATAGTTGAACATACAGAGCTAGATAACAGAAAAACAAGAGTCACTGAAAAAATCAGGCTCTTGCTGCTAAAATTGCTAATACTTTCTCTGAAGACATCTGATTATTCATTTATTTTCTGATTCTTGCAATAGGAGTCATCGTTCATTCTGAAATCACAAGTATGATCATGCCACCTAAATACAAAAACCCCACAACTAACAGTGCTTACTGTAGAAAAAAATCAGCATTTTCAGTGGATTTCCTCTATCTTTATTTCTTTATGATTTCCACCCTGGGTATTATTTCACAAGGAAGTATGTGAATTTCCTCTCCACATAACTGCCATTCTTGAAAATACTGTAAGCCAAATTAATTCCTGGTGAAATTTGGGTTGCTTTGTTTGCAGACAGGAAAAGCTGCTTCAGTAGCTTTGGAATCAGCCACTGAATAACTAAAAGTTACATCGCAAAATCCACAGGAAGGCTTTTTCCATGTCTTCACTTCAAGAGGATTTCCTCGTTAAGATTTCTCATCTTTGACAAGGGCAATGCATTTACTCCCTGCTTTGTCTGCACAGAAAGGTAAGCACAAGCAAAGCAGATTTCAAGGATTTCTCATAAGGTTACATCCATAGAAATGGAGGTCATGTGTAGCTTTCCAACAACGCACATGCCCATATTCACTCCTGGTTCCTGGCAGTGCTACCCATGTTCCCAAAAAAATCATTTTTCAGGGTCTCCTGTTGTTTCATAGTGAATCTGGACAGCAAAGCCCAGATATCTTTTACAAGGAAACTATGTAACTTATATTTACAAGGAATAAAAAGACATGATGGATGTTCTCCAAGGTGCATATTTACTCCTGACCACATCTAGTCTGCCTTTTCCTCCTCATTTACTTTTATTATATGCTAAAGATCTGTTTAAACAGTGGCAATAAGTAGCGGTATCTAACAGAAACAACAGTGAGTAAGAAGCTTTTGGCACATCCCAGAGACAGCTCTCAAAGGTCTGGAGAATGCAAACATATTTGAGCCCCCAGTCTAGTTGAGGCACAGGAAATCTTGGAAGGTAATATTATCTTACCATGTGTCACTTAAGAGCTAAAAATGAATATCCCAAAGAGTTTGATTCCTGGCATTTAAAGGATGGTAAATATTATTATTATTATTTTTAAACCAATGTTATTATTGGAAAGACATTAATAATTTGAAAATAAGATTAGTGTTGAAAAGACTTCTTTGGTTTTGGCTTTTTGTAACCTTTAAATCTGGGTAGCCTATTCCTAGACATGCATTTCAGCTGGAATTTTATTTTCATTTTCCATCTGTTTACACTGCGGCCTATTCCAGTATACACAATGTGGCGCTGACTTTGTCTTGGAATATCATCTACATTTTTTAAAATTTAAAAGGTTTCAAAGAAAGAAAGCTAAAAAGCTCCTACCAAAGAACTAGACTAGTCTCATCCACCATTCCTGGAGAAGCTCTTACATATTTCAGTGGCTGCAGCCATCATATCCAACAGAAGTCCAGAGCAGGTGTAATAAATACCTAGATAATTCTACGGACTGGTCTGTATTTCTTGGAAGTAAATGTTTTAAAAACCCTATTTTCCTTTTTTTTTCTAGAGTTTAAGATACTATTTCAACAGTTTCTAGAAATATCCATGTGCAGCCTTATAATCAGTTTAGTCCCTTACTTGAGAAGTGGTTATTTCTTGATGAACTAGATAAACAACAAAAAACTGTAAAAAAACGAGAACTAATTTGAATGCCTTTCACTGGCTTTCCTCTTCACACAATAACCTTCACGATGTAATGAAACCCAGATCTACGTGGTAAAAGTAGATGAGACACCTGCAATTGCTAGAGAAAAAGTCAGAACAAACCCAAACAGGAAAGAATGTGATATATGCATACAGGTGTACATATTTAAAATGCTAATGAAAGGGATATCAAATGAGATAGCAGTAAAAATTAACATAATCCTGAGACCAGTGCACTTAAATCATCAACAGTAACTACTCATCCAAATAAAATTTTACACATCTTCTTATGAAGTGTGAAAAGAAACACAGAAAAAAAAAAAAAAAGACATGGGGTATGTATTATAAATTAAACTTCAGAAAACACTTCTCTGTATCAGAGGTTTGTAGATGTAAATGAATATTATTAGTTGGATTTTCTTCCTTTGATTTCTAAATGGAACTTAGAATAGACGGGAAAATTGGAAGTATGTTATTGTATCTTACAGACTCCGGAGAGTAATGTCCTTGAGAGGTGTAAACAGCAATTCTATTTTTCTCTCCTCTTCTAGATAGATAGTTCCTGCTGAAGCTCTGTAAATCTCTTCTGGCACAAACATGTACAACAGAAATTAGAAGTGTTCTTGTTAAAAGTTTGTTCTTTTTTTTTTTTTTTTTCAAAAGTATGACAGGTATGCTTTCTGCAATTTATCTAAGCACAAAACAGAAAATATTGTTTGTGTGATAAGGTCACAAAGGAGGCCTTAAATAGATCACTAATCGTCTTCTGTATCATGAACACTCAGAGCTGTGTCTCAGAAACTTTTCAATACATAGAAATAAGTGTATCCAATATGCACATTGATAGAATTGATAGAATCTTAGTGAAAACAGCTTGTTTAAATAAATAGATTTACCTAGTTGAGAGAGGGTTTGCATTAGTCTAAAATTAGTTTGTTGAAGGTAGGAAAACTTTCAGGTCATTGTTATAGGAATTCAGAAGGAACTGAATTTGTGAAACTATTTTTGAAGCAACTTCCCTCAAAGTGTGTCACTAACCAGAGGCTGGGACTGAGTAGAGGGCGCACAGAAAAAACACTTGCAGCTGACAGGATGTTGAGAAGAAGGAAGAAATACTGAGAAGCAGCTAGTGATCGCTTTTGTTCCGGCCGTAAAGAGATGGGAGTAGGTAAGCACCCTAATGAAGTTTCACAGGCATGAAGTCATGCAGCAAATATCTTCTGTGGAGCGGCCACTTTCCCAGCTTCTGAAACACAGAAGGAGGCACTTGGGCAGGAGGAGATAAAACCTCTGTGTACCATCCAGTAGTTCGCATAACCTGCTTGGCAACCTCAAAAGTGCATTGCTCTTAACAACAACCTTTTTCCAATACTGACTTATAATAACATATTTAGCTTGCAGCAGGCCTATAATGTGCCGGGCACATTCTAAAAATAGGACCACGTGGGCCCTGCCCCAACCAGCTCAATATCTAAGATGTCAACCTCTAGATTAAGGGAGGGGAAGAGGGATAAAACCTTTTAAAAAATAGTATCAACTACTTTGGCCTGTTATCTAACCACTATTATCTGGGAATTTCTTGCTCAGAGGCATGTTCAGTGTGAGAGAGAGCCAAGCTCCAAGCGCTCAGAGGGCATCACAATCATAGTTTGAACAGCTGCACAATCTACTGCGAGCAGCAATTCATTCTGACATCTCACAGGGACAGAAGTAATTTTGTGGGAGGACCCTAAAGAGCCGCATCATCTTTCCTTCCTGCTCCACTCTGACCCCAGATACTCAAGCAGTACCCACATATGGCCAGTGATATGTGTAGGCCCTTGCTGGGTGGGGGACTTAGAGTTAATTTCTCCCCCTCTTCTTCAATGATATATGAATTGCGGCCAGAGTCAAGCAGATTAAGGTCCAAAATCTCCATTCCTCTCACTCAGAAGCTGTTCACATTTAGATGGCACCTCCCTATTTGTGATTAGGATGCTTTCCTGGGAGATGGAAATTTGAGCTCATGAAGATTGAGCAGAGCACTGAACCTCCCATTCAATTTTCTGCTTCAGAAGCGAGGGCTGTAATGTTTAAATACTACCAAAAGACAGGCAGGGCTGACAGATGCCTCCTGCTTTTTCAGAATGGGGTTTGTGCAATTGTCTGTGTGAGAGGGTGCCAGGTATGCAGGTGGCCATAGGCGACTCCTTGCAGCTTCCAGTCGGGCACCTGATTTCTGAAGGGAGGCAACTGTAACCACTAAGCATTGCACACCTCCCCTTCTCACTTGATGATGCTGAAAATTTCCATACCTGACTACGGGGACTGGATTCCTTTCTAAAATCTGGCACTTAATTTATAAGCATCTAGATATTTTATCATATCTAGCTCTCAAAAAGAAACCTCTCATGTCTGACTGAAGTAACTGGAAATTTAATGCACTTGCTTTAAGAAAACTTTTCGTTCTACTTATGCCTTGACTATATTGAGAATTTTTCTCCTGCCCTACTTTCAGAAAGTTTTACTATTTTCCTTTAACAAACTATACCTCCTAGGCTATGTCTCTGAGATGTTGTTCCTACCAATGTCTTGCAGTGGAAGGTAATAGTGTGCCTGTAAGAAGTGCCCAGTGTTTACTCTTGGTCTGTAACACTCACTCAGGTTGGGTACCTGGAACTGCAGAATGAAGCACATGATCCTGTCAAAGCACCAAAGTATCAGCTATATAATGAGGAGCTTCATAGGTATGGGCAACATTGTTCAAAAGTAGAAAGTTCTGAGGCACCGGAATATATATATACCTGATATATGCCTGAATATATAATAATATACCTGAACATATATACCTAACTTTTCTTCAGACCTGTCTTGGTGGGCAAATCTTATTCTACAAAGTAAATCTTGCTCTACTATTTTTAAGGCCAGCCATTTCCAGCATTTCAGTCTGAAGCACAGGGGGAATATTTTGAGGTTTTTAAGTGTTATTTTTTTTAAGGCCAAATCAAAAAATCTTTTTTGGCCAAGACTGTATGGAAATTTTATGTGGGTAGCTAGGACTGTTTTTGTTGTTACTATTATTATTACTGAAAATCTGAGGAAATAAAAAAATAAAATTAAAACAGGGCTGTGTTTAGTATCTTGCAGTGGATTCTGGAGAAAGCTGCAATGCACACCTATATGCTGGATTTTCAAATTTCTGGAATGCTCTTGTCTTCAGAAATAGCAAATGAACTCCAAGTATAAAACTTAAGAGTTTTAAGCAGAAGGATTAATAAAACTAAAAAGTGATGCCTCATAAACATGCTTTTAGATTATTTTTGTCAGTCTCCACATCTATTTTTTCTTTTGTTTGGCTGGTAGCATGAATGACAATGAAATGTATTTGTGAATTTATGATCTGCAGGTTTAGTTGATAGACACGCTTGAGTCATTTTTTCTTACTTTTTCCTATATTTCCATTCTCATGGGCTTGGATGTTAAATGTTTCAAATGTTATGAAATTTTACACAGGGTGGTGGTTAATGAGTTTTAGAAGTTGTGAAGCTCAACAGTGCTGTATGCCTAGGTTCTCTTAAAAGCCTCATCTACCTCCTACAGTCAGTGATGTTTTGGTAGGGACTCAGAGGAAAACAATATGAGTTCTGATGTGTGCTACTTGAAGAAAGTGTATCCATACTAGCATATTAACATGCAAATTCTACATGTGGGCCTGCCAAAAAATATAAGTGTTCCATCCAAAATATATAAATACAGTCTACTTCTCTGAAGAGGCATCCTTTTAATCAAATGTACATTTGGAGCACTGCTCACTACGAATTTATAATCTTCTTCTCAGTGTTTACACTAATATGAAACAGACTGCCATGTTTTAATAAAAGGACAGTTATCTTCTGCTAATGGATTGAATGCAGGACATTTGAACTTCAGTGCTGCATCCAAGAGCATAGGTGGCCTGAGTACTTTTATCCCATTTCAACGTTTAGTTATAGTACAGACAGAAATGTGTGTTTCTCTCTGTACACAAAACAGCTGGTGTTCACAGAGGGCACTAGGAGGACGTAAGGAGTTTGTCAACTTAAGTGTACGTTGCAATGCAGCACCTCTTCAGAGTACCTGTAGAGGAATATGTCTGTTTCTCAGGAAGGATAGTTCCTCAGGATTTCAAGGATGTCTGAAGGTTTCACAGTAAGGCAAAATATAACACGATGCTTGTGTTTATCACATTTGTGTTTTGCTTCATACAAAACCAAACATTTTTGTATTTGAATGTCCCTACTTCACTCTTTGCTACTTTGAAGAGATGATGTGATGTAATTACTTTGTGCTTTTAGCATCCTAATTTGTCCATGCAGTTTGCTTCGCTAACTAAAGCAACCACATGGCCCTATGTCAGGTGGAAGACTGACATGGAAAAAACCTGGGATGAATATGGTGAGTGGGCTTACCATTGTCCTCAGGTTAGGATTTGTGAAGATTTAAGGGTCTTCCTAAAATCTGCTCTATCAGTTTCAAGAGAGGGCTTCTATTGTGCTTGTTTTCGTACTTGTTCCTTTTTTGTTTAGCATTGGCGAACTGGTGAAACTTAGATGCAGAAAAGAAAAAAAAAAAAAAAAAAAAGATAAACCAGGAGTAGGAGTCAGAGAACAACCTGGGATTCTGGCTCCTCTGTGGACTTGCTAATTGCACATATCCCCCTGCATCTCTTATCTTGCCTTTTATTGGTGCTCTTCCTGAGCTTAGCTGACAGTGCACTGCCCTGCTACAACAGGATCTGCCCAGTTAAAGGGTAAAACCTGAAGTCTTCTTTCACATGATCTGAGAATGTTGCTTTCTCCCTCCCAACTTTTCCAAGCCTAGTACAAGCCAATACATACTGGGACAGATGCATGACCCTCCTGAAAGGTGCTGGACCTGCCAGCTGAGATGACTTGAATGCACCGCCATCCATCACAGAGTGTTGCTGGGGAAAGCTTAGCTCCCTGCTGATGCACAAGAAAGCCCATATTGTTAAACAGTTTAAAAAGCTGTTTAATACATTCAGGCTTCATTTTGTTGTTGTTGTTGAGATTTGTTTGTTCTTCTCAAGAAAGCTGGGGCTAAATTCAGACCTGGTGTAAGTGGATGCAACTTTATTTACTTGTGAAAAGCTGCAGTCAAACCCAGCAGGACTGTGTTCAGTCTGTGTTTGGAAGCATGTCAGGCAGTTTTCGTTGTGTGTGGGACCATACTGTACTTTGAAAACAATTCTTTGCATGCATGTGAAAGCATATTTATGTGTATCAAAGGGTTTTATGACATAGGGCAAACTGAATCACTAGAAATGGGAAACGGATGGCAATTCCTGCCTATGTTTCTTCTTGAAAAGCTGAAAAATTGGCAAATGAACTAAAACCACGCTTAGACAGTAATGAGGGAACTATAGCAAATAGCTACATGTGAAAATGATCCCCCAGTCATGCAGTATGTACACACAATGAAAGCTGGGATTTATGTATATACATAGCCATTATATGACAACACTGTGAGTTCCATGGAATCACAATGCGGGTTATTAAATTATTTGAATTTCTGGTAGAAAAAGGCAGAGTGGTGCTACTGTGTTGTATAACATTTTAAGATTAGAGCTGATGACCTAAAGAGGGTAAAACCTGAATGGCGTAACAGTAAATAGTAGATTTTTATGGTCTGACCTTTGAGTTTAAGTCTTATGAAGTAGAACTGATTCTCAGAACAGATCCCTACCCAGAAGCACTTTTAGCAAATAAGGCCACAGAAAAAGATGAAAATACGTTTCAGCTGTTTTAGTAATTTCCCTTTGTTCACCAGCAGATGCTCACAAAGTGCTCCCTGCCCTATCCATCCTCTGATGCATGGTGCTCTCAGGCGAGTCTGAGCTGCTTTTCTCCCTCTTCATCAATAGATGTCAATAGCAAGCTTCCTACTCCCAGAGACTTCAGCCATTTCAGGGCTTGCTCCGGAACAGCAAGGAAGATGTAACCGCCCTCCCAGCAAGAGTTCGGCTTGTTGTATACTTTCAGTTTGTCCTTAGAACCCTGTTCCTCAACATGACTAGGCAGACTTCCATATTCCATGCTCTGAGACTCTGAAACTAAGCCAATGATTGTGAGCTTCAGTCATCTCATGACACATGGAATCCCAAAATTTGGCCCAGATTCAGTGAATTCAACAGCGCTTTGCACATTTGCAGGAACATGACTCAAAGTCTCCTCTTCATCTTGGTGAGTTTAAAGAAAACACAAGCGATGAAGCTGGGCAGGGCAGATATTCATATCTTTTTCTGTTTCTCCTGCCTTTCTTTGGTTTTGGTTTTTCATTTCCACACGTGAAAAGTTCTGGCCAAGGATGGCAATTGCATGCAAAATAACCTTGCTGAAAACGAATGGTTACATTCTGCAGACACAGATACGGAATGTGAATGAAACGTAAATGCACTGTGCTTATACATTAGTGTAAGAGTGCAGAGAATCAGAACCTGAACATGCAAAGCCATATGTGGTGGTGTTGCTTCTAATAGCCTCTGTCTTTCCTTCCTTCCTCCCTTCCTTTCTTACGTTGCACAACAGCAATACACAGGTGATACCGAGCACGACAGGCTCCAAGAAACAGCCTGGTAGCGAATTCTATGTGAATGTGCTGGGTAACTTGCTTTGCCGCTTTCCTCTCAGTCCCAGCTAAAAATAAATAACCGAGGTGGTGGTATCAGCAGCCAAGAGAGCAGAAAGGGCCATACACTGGCTCTCCTGTATCAGCCAGGGATTCGGATTGCGAGGACAGGCGGCCCTCAGCTAAGTGCACTGCCTGCACTCGCCTGCCACTCACCTGCCCAAAGAGCAGATCACAAATCATGCCAGTTGTTCAGAGAGGCATCAGCAACTGTCAGCGTCCTTTAAGCACAACACCCAGCAGCCCTGCTGAAGCTAGCACATAGCTGTGATGGTAGGAAGCCTGTGTCATAATCCTCTTCTGAACAGTTTCTTTTTTTATTATTTTTTTTGGATGGGAAGAGGAAGAATGAGCTCCTAAGGGTTATGGAGGATTCAGCTACTAATAAATGCTGAAGTAAAAAAGGTTAATGTCTGGTAATCCAAGGAGCTTACATCAGAAAAACTCTGTGGCATCTCCTAGTGCCCTCTTAAGATTAATTTGCTTTATATGTTTTGTTTTTCAAGGCAGAAATTTTGTAATGTAGTCTCAATTTCCCTGTCTTCAAGACTTCTTTTCAGAGAGGCAGAGAGAAGAGATACCTAAAATCAGCTGTGGCATTTTATTCTAGTGGAGCATTCTGCTGAAACAGAACAGACCACTATTGTCTCCCATTTGGTCTTGCAATGAAAAATTTGGAATTATTATCATGGTAAACATATAAAATATTATTCCCTGATATTGCTATGTTGCAAAACAGCTCTTTCAGAACCCAAAGTTCTGAAATAGAACCCAAAAGTTCTCAGAAATAGTAAACCAGAGGCTGTAAAGGAGAGAGAAAAAGAAAAAAGACACCACTGGTATCTGGCCAAATCCATCCTTTCAGGCTAGACATTGTCATTTCTCTGCTAAGTGAGAAACTGACTAAAATCATCAGCTGTTGGAATGTGAGAATGCACTTCAGGACATGCTATTGGTGGGATGAGGAGAAGCCTTCAAAAAGAAGAGGCTCAGATATGTTACAAATCCCATCTCATCTCCCTGATTGTCTCATGGAGACCCTGTCTTCTGCAAGAAGGAGGATCAGAGCTCCAATTTCCTATGACTTTAGGAGGTTCTTCATTTCAGTTTGAACAAACTGATGTCTCAGTATGCAGAGAAGTTTGTCCTTTTGGTCCTTTTGGGAAAAGGAGGAGTTAGCTGTTCTGTGAAACACAAAAAGATTGGCATCAAGCTAGAGTTCCTTATTTGGAACCAGACCTCTGGCCTGAGGAGTACTCAAGCTACCAAGGAGTTTCGGATGCATGGGCTTCAGATTGCTGTTTTTACTGCCTGAGACCCCTGAGCACTAGCTCAAAGTGGCCCCTTCCCAAAAAAGACCATTTAACTGCTGATTCTGCTAGGCTGGGTGCCAATTCTCAATGGTAAGTAGGATTCACTTTTAGAGGTCCCACCTTTCTTTGCCTACAAAAAGAAACACACTGCTTTTCAGGCCCTCAGTGACGCAGGGCTTACCTGACTGAATCGTTGCTTGAAGCTCAAGAACTTGCATTGAACCAAACGTGTTCTAGATAAACACCCAGCCTTGTTTTAGACCTTCCTGGAAGCAAACCTTTATTACCTCAGCTATTTTAATGGTCAGTTAGGTTTCTTTCTGTCTTTCAGATTGTTCTTCTTGAGCTTCCAGTCATTAAAGGATTATGTATATTTGTATCTTTACCTTAAAAGAGTTATGAACCCCATAAACTATAATTAAATGACCCTGTGATTTCTGTCTGGCAAGACAGAGTGACAGAGCTCTACGGGAACCTCAGAGTTAACACATTTTCTAGATATTAAAGACTTATTGTTAGAACTGAGAAGGAGGTATTTACTGGTGGCACTCTTTCTTTCCCTTCTCTGTCTTTCTTTCTTATATAGAAAGATATTAAGATCTTCAAGTTATTTTCTCATTTGAAGACAGAAGGAAAAAGCAAAATAGCCTATTTTTTTTTTTTTTCCAAGCAACAACCCAAATAAAATGGTAATGGATTATGTCTAACTTCAATAAAAGGCTTTTGCAGCTGAAAAAATAGTGAGTGCAAATGTCTCCCCTTGATGACAGTGAAATTAGAACTGGTGGAGTGGAGATTCATAACTCAGAATTTCCTAATATTTTTTGAGTTTTTCTGTGATTGATGGCACAGTTAGCATAAACATGGAACATCAGAAATGGCAGAAACAGATTCTGCTGCGGCAGACAACTTTGGGTAGGAAAAGTTCAAGTACAGCCTTCACGGTGGCACGAGGCTGCCCTACGCTTTAAAGTTTCGGTCCCTGATGATGTTTTCTGCCACATGAGTTCTGTCTTTCACTCCTGTTTCGCATCACACTATTCCTCTGCATGCACTTTGGCTAGCAGGCATCCCCTGGCTTAAGGATGTTCCGCAGGGATGCGCTCTGTCTGCCTGCCAGCTGAGAACTCCTTATCATCACAGCCTGTCAAAAATCCCCTTATGTTTAGTAACAGTTGCTCTTGCTGCTCGTCTTTCTGGTTGGTAGCGTTGTTATCTCTTCTGCAAGAACACTGTTCATGTCTGGCGTTTCAACGACTCCGAATTTCTTATTTTTGTCAGGATTGATGGCAGTGCTGCTATTCCTGTTTGTTGTACACTCTCCAGGACTGAGTCATTCCTGCGTGCTCTGTGATTGCTAGGTCAAGTTCTTTTCATACAGGGGAGACTTGTAGAAAGATTGGATAAGGACTATCCAATTCCTTATCCAACTCCTTGGATAGGGAATATTGCCCATTTAATGACTTAATGTAGCTTTCTATGATATGATTAAACAGTGTGCCTCTAACTAATTTGACATATAAGATGATTTTTATTTTAGTAAAACACAGCAAATGGAAAGAAACAAAAATTTTTACAGTGATCCATGGAAGCATCCCTGTGTCTTTTCCAAGAGCAGGATTAAGGACACTGAAGTGATTTGATGCAGGAGGGAAAAATGAAGGTGAGCTTACTGGGTATGAAGCGAATGATTCACACTAGTTGTCTGTTTTCCAATGTGAAATTCAAATGCTCAAAGAAACATTTGTGACCATCATACTATTTTCTGATTGTAAATCACTATTCAGCTGAACTTACACAAGAATTATACCATAAACACTTGTTGGATTATTTTTGCTTTAGGGATGGAGGGAGCATTTTGGGGTTTTGTATTTAAAAGTTAGCTTGTCCACTGAGGTGTAACCACACTAACATAGATCATCAGTCACAAATACAAGAATATAAGTGTAGTATGACTGGGCCACACCAGAGGTCCACCCAGCTGAGTGTCCTGTCTCCAAGAGTGTCAGTAATGTATGTCTAGGGAAGGCAGGAAGAATAAGGCAAGTCTGTGGTAATATTTCCTCAAAATACACCCTCAGTCCTCAGTTGTTTCTAGTTTAGGGACTATTCTAATCTGGAACTGTGTTTTTTGTGTTTACACACCTTCAATGGGGTTTTATTTCTTTTCTTTTTCCACTAGATTTTTCAACCCAAGTCACTGCTAGCATCCAAATTATTCAGTTGCAAGTTGTTTCACAGTTTGCTGCTGATTCAGGAGGGAAATATCTCCTTTGTTTCTTTCACACTTGCTGCCCATTATTTCCATATAAGATGTCACTGTTCTGGTTTGACCTTGTGTTGGAAGAAGCAGTGGGTGTCTATTTCCTTCTGTCTTCTGTAGAAGCAGCATGATTTTAGAAAGCAGTACAGCATCTCTTGTCACTTGTCTCCTGCTCTCCTCATTCACTCCCCAAAGAAGCCGTGCCCTACTTTAACAGCTCTCCTTTACCAGACCTTTTTCCATCTCTGTTACATCTTCATGGATGCAGAGAAGCCAGAACTACATGCACTGTTCCAGACACCATTGCCACAGGCTGTATGGTGGCATAAACATATGTACTTTCTGTCCTCTATTTTCTACCAGTACCTAATACCTGATTTATTTTCCTTGCTGCTTCTGCACATTTGAGATGGTGTCTCCACGGAAGTATGTATTGTAACTTGAAGATCTCATTCACAGAACATAGTGGTGACAGACCTTGGAGGTCACCACTGAATAGATAAAACTAGTATTAGTTTTTCTTGTATGCATTATTTTACATTTACCTATGTTAAATTTCTTTCATTTACTCTGTTACTTAATCTTGTCAGGTCTTTCTTTGGCCATGAAGAGGCCCTTGTCCTTACCACCCTAAATAACTTACTATCATCAGTGTACCTTGCCACCTCATTATTCACTCCTTTTTCCATATCTCTTACAAACATGTTGAAGAGCACAGGCCAGAACACAGATCCTCCAGGATTTCACTCATGACTTCCCTCCACCTTTCATTCCTAACCTTTCTTTTCTATCTTTTAATCAGTTATTTAGTCACATCAGAGTGTTGGTTCGCATCCCATGGCAGCTTAGTTTCTCCAGCAGACATTGGTGAGGAAACCTGGCTGAAAGCTTTCGGGTTTTTCAAGATGGGGAAAAACAGCTGAACCATCCTGATTTGTGTGCTTCAAAGGACTCACATGAAGGCTTATATCTGCAATCATTGAATGTATTAAACAAAATACAGAGGGTTTTTTTTTAATCTCAATTAAAAAATTTCACATAAAATTCTCCTTCCACCCATCAGCTCTGCTGTGTCTTCTCTGTCTACTTGGCTGACAGAAGACAGTGACACTTACTCAGCCTTGGCAATATCCTTTCTGCTAATTCAAATGGTATCACAAGCTTGACTGTTGTTTTAAGCTGTGACTCTTTATTTGCTCCAGAGTTTGACTTTGTATAAGGCAATTGATAGCATTATTGTCCTAAGGCCAAAAAGTGTGTGGTTTGGTTGCCTGAATGATACCTCCTGGCAAATAATCATCTTTTCTGCTTGTTATTTTGGCCATAAAACACACCCTGCATTAAACTCCTCACTGAAGTCGACTTTGTAACTACACGTACCACGTTATAAACATGTACTAGGGTAAAATATTTTTGACGTGTATATCGACTCAGAAAGTTACTAAGAAATATTTAGCTTGATATTTCAAATGAGGAAAACACTGAAGTATGAATATCAGGAGTTTTAATCAAAATTCCTTTGGGACTTCAACTTGGGATTGAAGCTATACAAAATATTTGCATCTGAAGCAAAATCCACAAATATTTGGATTTTCATCAGTTCTGCTTGGATGCAAAACTGTCAGACACTGCAGTTTTGGCAGTCAAAAATTGCTTTTCCTAAATGTTAACTGCGTTTCCCACCCATTGGAACAATCGCAGAAGACCCAGGGGGGCTTCTAACTCATATAAAGCCAAGTGCCAAAGAAAAGAACTTCTCCAGGGGTTCCTTGTTTCTCCTCAGGGGTAGTCTGTCACCTCCAAACCTATGCTTCATTTTCACGGAGGAATAATTCCTTCTGGCAACTTTCCATGGTTATGTTTTGGAACAGGGCGATTCCCAGCAGCCACGGATGCTGCAATCTTACAACTTTGTTTAAACATCTGCTTAGATTAAGAAAATATTAGCACAATACTGGGCACAATGGTCTTTCCATAAAAGGACTTTAAAATGTCTCTGCTCACAAAGTGTTGTTTTCCTCAGCACACAGGGAGGGGAACTGATGGCAGGTGTAAAATTTCAATGTTGTATATATTTTTTTCTAAAATCCTTATGAAGAAAATGTCACAGACTGGTGTAAAAGCTTCAGAGATGCAAGAACCTAATTCCTGGTGATGAATGTTTTAAAACCTTACTACATGACAGAGATACTGGCTCATTCTTTCTTCTCAACTTTTCTCACTTACAAGATCTATCAGCAAATTCATCAACTTTTATGTCATTTTATTAGTTCAAGATATCTTTTTTTTTATAGCAATACATTATTTAGTGAAGAGTGTTAAGAAATTAACAGTGGAAAACCTACCTGCTTTTCCTCTTTCTGTTTTTCATCTCTCTAAGACCTACCTTGTTTATATCCACTTCATGTTTCTCCATATCTAGAAAGTACATGCCACTTACAAATAGAGTTTAGAAATTACTTTGTTATTCAGAGTTTATCCCTTCAGCAAATAGTCATGTAAATGTAACCTGGTTGTGAAATTTGCTCATGTTAAGTGTGTGCTGTGACTCCTAATGCAAGAACTTTTTTCTCTTCATTCACACCTCAGGCTCTGCAGCTGACTAAAATAGGAAACATTCCTGTCTGAGGAGATGGCTCCTGGAGCTGCAGAGTTGTTTCCAAGACTTTATTCAGGAACTTGGTGCAACTGTTTGTGCATTAACACCCCTTCTTCTCTGAAAACCTTCTCACTGGCATGAACACACACATCAAAGGAGGGAGGACACAGAATCTAACCATGCCAACATCTGTATCTACAGAAATACTCCTGGCTAGCACATGGATGAGCCATTTCACACCCCCTGCAATGTCAGTAGAAGAAAAAAATAGTGATATTGTGTGGTGGAAGAAGCAACATAAAGAAGCAAACATATAGATTCTTCCCATATATACATCAGATCAAGGCAAATGCAAAGCTGTTGCACTGAATTTAGCAAGGTTTCATTCTTGCCAATAACGACCTTATACCCCCCCCCCCCCTTTTTTTTTTTTAAGGAGTTACTTAGGAATGTGAAATTTTTTGCGTAAAAAATCAAACCTTACTCGCACTTGTATTTTAACTACAGGATCACCCCTCCTGCTAAAAATAAGTTGACCCTGGCCTGAGCAAAGTATTGGACTGAGTTTTGTGTTAGTAATGAAATCTTATAGCCAGTAAAGTTTTAAGTTTCATTGTGAACCTCTCACTCTGTTCTAAATTAATAATTCTTTGAAAGCCTAATGCTGAAATATTTTTCCTTATCAGTTTATGTGTTTGTGTATGCATGTGTAAATATGTATATGTGCTCATATAAAATAATAACAAGTTATATATGTAAACATAATATATATAGTATGAAAGCAAGATTGTATGGATATTGCTGTGAAGTAGAAATTACTACATTACTCATAGCTGATAAAACCATGAATGCTTTTCTCAAATGAGTGCAAATACAACATTTCAAGCACACGAAGTTGGTACAAGGTTAAGGACAGTATAATTAGATATAAAAGTGGGAGCTGTAACAGGAAGTTTCATCTCAGACTTGACTATAACAGTCAGAACTGCTGCAATGTGTTTATTTCAGCACAGATACGTAAATATACAGGTCTGCTTTACTGCTAATGAGCTACATCAACTGAAAGAACAACTATCCACTTAACTGCCACAACACAGATAACGACATGACTTTCTGTCTGCATGGAGGGGGCATAGCTCAATTTTTTTTTTTTAAAAAGAGAAAAGAAAGAGAGACAGAGTCTGGCCGACACCTAATCCTTAGTTATACCAAGGCTCTCTGAGGTCTTTGACAAAGGAAAGGGATTTCATCTTTGCTGAAATCATGGCTCTCCTCTGCTCTCAGGTCTGTAAAAAGGCATGGAGTACCAGTAAGATTCAAGGCCTGTTTTAAGAAGAGAGACAGCTAAGTTGTGCTCTCAGTATTATTTTATAGTACCAGAAGAATTAGTCTTCAGCTGATGTTCGAAACACTAAGGTTTTGGATCTCTGAACAGACAGTTTTGCAGCTCCAGCATGGAAAGAAAGGTGTTCCCAAGAGTCACTTCAGGAAGAGAAACAGAAAGGGCTCATGATCAGCACAGCCAAGTGGCTGTTTCTCCAGGCACAGGTATAAATGATACTCTGTCGAATGGATAGCACCTTTGCAAAGCATTGATAGAACAACACTTTCTTTTCCAAAGAAACCACAGGGCTGGAAAGGGCAAATCTTGACTAAATGACAAGCAGCCACAGTGCCACATGTTGAACATGACGCCTGTTGCATATGAAGGAGATCCAGGGGAAGTCAGACTCATTAGCAAGTGATTTTAGATAAGATTCATCCCATCTAATTACAGACATCTTGCTGCATCAAACCTGGGCTCCCTAGCTCTCCCAGGTCTGGTAATTCTGGGAGAGTTAATCCTTGCAGAAAGTAATTTATCGGATCTCATTTCCATGCCCTCTTTGGGTAAAAAAAGAGAAAAGGAAACCTAGAAGTTTCGATTTTCTGTGTGGACTATAAAGTAGAAACTAGACAACTAGTTTGTTTTGTAGATATCCAAAGAATATGTATAAAACCTGTGTATGTGCACAGATTCCAGTCTTTTATAAATGATGGCTGCTCAGTACATGGTTCCCAGGCTGCCTTCTTGGCAGAGCTTCCACTGTACAAAGTGACATGACCCAGGCATGGTATATTTATGCATGCATAATATATTCACATTTCACCCTACTTCTGTATTGTTTCATCCTCATTCCTGCCTTCCTATTCACACACACACCTCCCTCCACCCCTCAAAATTCTGCCCCTGGAGGTATCCTAGAAAGTGTAGGAAAGGTAATGACAGTGGTGCAGCTGAGCCTTAACCTTGGTTGTTCAGAGAATCACTTGTGTGTGTCACTTTGATCTCCAGTTTAGGCATCTTGTTAACTCAAAAGGGCAGAAGCAGGAGCAAAGGTGGTTTCTGCTGAAGAATTTTACATGAAAAAAAACTGTTCCCTTCTATCTCTAACTACTTTTCCACTCCTACATGCCTCTTATATTGATTTTTAGTTAAACATGGGATCTTGGATAAATGCTTTTGAATTTTAAATCTGAACTTTTGCAAGCATCATGATAGACAATCACATCCTTATGAAAAATGCAGCACGGTTCTAATTAATTTTTTCAAACATCAATACCTCAAGACTTCAAAATATTTTTTTTTTAACAATGTTAATCATCAAAACAAAAAAAGATATCTGTGTTCACTGAAGCCTAATTGTTTGCAAAGACTGTAAATCACCACAAGTCAGAAATCTGTCTTTTAGTAGTTTTTTTTTCAAAGTTCTTTGTTTCCTTTTTTTTTACCACTTTCTATTTGTGAGAGAAGGTATATGGAAGCAATGAACAACATGTTAAAGAAAATAAACCAACAAGGCTGACAGTTTTTTGGGTAAGTTTCAGCTCGATGGGATTTCAAGTGGCAAAGATTTAAAAACCCTCCCAAATCACGGCTGACAGGGGAGAGACAAAGCAGTATCTGCTGAAACGCATCCGCTTTCCCAAGACCTAGATGCCTCACTTTGCAAAAGACTGCAAAGTGCAGTGCTATGCAAGAATTTTCCAATTTACCTCGCTGGGATAAGACAGCACCACTGCCAGCTAATAATATACCACACCAAATATACTGTTCTAATATGAACCCCCTTGAACATAACTTGGTCTTAACACCTGGTGCATAGAAACAGCAAACCTGAGAACAACAAGATCTTAAGAACATGTGGACAAAATCTGCTCATGTGCTGGCATTTTAATTATGTTTGCCCTGACCCTTTTCCCATGTTCCATAAAACAGACCAAGACTATGTGGGGGGGGGGAGGACCCACCTCAGTAGCACCACCTCAGCTAAACCAGATGAGTGCTGTGCTCAGGATATTATTACCAAATAAAAACAAAACAAAACAAAAATATACTGGAAATGAATAAGGAAGCTGAAGCCGATACTTAAAATAATAGTGTAAAGAGCTGTCACATAGTTCCTCCTAATAGCTTCAAGGACACCTTCCACTGGCTTTTAAGCAGGGTCACAGGCAGTGTTACATGCTTTTATGGAGTCAGCCCATTTCTCTTCTCATCCTCCATGCAAAAGGCAAGCAGGGTGAAATGGATTACGGGGATTACAGATGCTTGTGATCGAACACACCGCTGAATCAGGGGAAGCAGCCTCCGAGGTGATGAATTCCAGCTCCCAAATTCAAACCTGAAAACAACCCGTGTGGAATTATTCCATATGGAGCCTGAATGCGCGAGCCAACATGGGGTGTAGCCAGGGCCCTGCAGACGGCCAGGGCACATCCCGGGCATGAACACTATGTGAGGAACCCTGCTAGCAACATGCCAAGGAGGGGTTGGCGCCACTTTTTTAATGGGAGAATTGTACTGAATGCAAAATGATATCGCGTTGCAAATTCTCTGGGGAGACAGCTGAAGTTGCCAAAGTGAAGGTGTTTCTTCTTAGTGTTCAAGTACTTCAACAGTCAAAGCTCAATCTTACCACTGATAGCACTGCTTTCTCCCGCTGGCAATATTTATTTTCAAAACCTAATTAAAACAAGATGGTTAGCAAGTCCACCTGGTACACGCTTTTCTCTGAGTCCTACCATTTAAACAGCTGAATGAGGTTATACGGGTAGCACCTAGGAATATGAAAACCAATAACCAAAGAAAGAGCACAGAGAAGACTTATTTCCTTTGATGGTATCACTTGAGCTAGTCATGATGAGGGGCTGAGCAGAGCATGGATTCACTGCCCTGAGCCTCCTAACAGCAAGAAAAAGAGAAGTCTGGCTGCGCTCCAGTGACCCAACCCACAGCTGTTTATAACACCTTGCTCAGAGAAGTAGAGAAGAAGGGCTAAATGCCTGAGCAGTGCTGGGAGGTTGTTTGGGGTACCTGCAGGCTCTTCAGGGATGATCTGAGCCTCTTCCACAAGGACGGGCTATTGCAGACCATTGTAATGACAATTTGCTCCCAGAAAGATATTACTGTAATATCCGTATTCTCCCTGCTCCCTACCCTGAGTTAGCAGGAGCAAGGCAAGACCTCGTGGCCTGATCCTCAGAGAAAGCAGTTACCTGCCCTTACCACTCTGCTGCACCTCACTCGGAGCGTGAATCCACAGCTGCTCCAGGATTAACATAAAACACATAAGCCTGAGCAGAGGAAGGAAGCTGAAGTGGCAGGGACTAAGACAGATGTTGCAAAATGTCGACTTATTCATAACAGAAAGTCAGGCAAATCTTTTGAAAGTGTTTTTTATTTTTTTTATTTTTTTTTTCCCTGCCCCCCACCCTGTTTTTTTTAATGTGCAGACTTCAAAGCAATGAATTGTGGCATCTGTAACAGCTACCAAACCGTGCCAGTTGAAGCCAGTGGAGCACAGTCTACAGTGATAGAATGCAAGTCATGCAATTATTTGAGTTTGCAGTCCTGGTTTTTGAAACAACATATGGTCTGCAGCAAGGAAGCCAGGATATTTTAAAAGAACTCCTACAGGGTTTCAAACTTTGATTTTACAGAGGTGTGGGAAAAGAAGCAGACTCCATTCAGGCTCTGATATTTAAATACATGTGTTGTCGTTTTGCTTATTGAAGAGAGCTGTGCTGTGCTTTTACATATGCAGAGTGTACTCTGAGTTTCTAAGGAGCAGGCGGTAACATATAGGTATTTCACACACTTCCTCCTTTCTGTTGTACTAGACTCTTTGTGAACAGCAAGTGGCCTGAGTAGCTTTTAAAAAAAAAATCTAATATATCGATGTGAGACAATTCCTCTTAATTTTCACAATGAAACTGTCCATCAGAGTATTCTCAGTCACTGATTATTTTACACCAAAACACTGTTGTCAATGCAAACTGAGGCTCTATAAGGTCCCACCAGGACCTACAGGCATAAATCCCTATGACAAAATGGCATTAAACACTCTGATTGAAACATCTGCCTGCCAGGTCTAAATGGGTGACAAGGATCTGTGCTATGTCCTTACCTGTCCCCTCCATGCTGCAGGGCTGCCAGCATTGACAGGCAAGCCTAGCCCTGTTGTGGTACTATGAGCTCCAGTTTGCATGTACCCATGACTTACGTGCAGACATTCCTTCAGTCTACTCATTCCCTCTCAACCATGATGATCTGTTAGTCCAAACTCCAGCTTTTAAAAGAGGCAGATCTCCAAATTGGGCTTCTGTGTCAGTGTCTGTCTCTGGGACATTGTGTTTCTCAGGTTTGCTAGCTATGTTTCTTCTAATGAAAAGAAATCCAGGAGCTGCTCTGTGCCTTTATCTTACGGCTAGCTACCTACATCCCTTCCAAAGCCCTTATCACTCCTGGATGTTGAAAAGCTAATCCTAGACATAAAGCAAGCCTTACAGAAAGCATAAAAAAATCAACACTAGGCACAACCACAACCATGGTATAGGATGTTTCTGCTTATTAGATGAATTATAACTCATTTTCCAATGTCATATTTTTATTATCTGCCTTTTAAACCTATTTTCTTCAGCATGTACTGCCCAAGGCTAAGCTCCCAGGAAGTGTGGAACACCTTCCCTAGCTTTCAACACCAGAAAGTATCCTTGTCACATCTGGTTTGAACCTACACGTGACAGAAATCAGAGCTCTGACTAGTAACTCCTGCAACAGGTCCAGATTATTTGGCTGAGCTGCAGCTGCAGCAAAGCCCTTTGACCTCAAATACAACAAAATATATTAAACCTATTCTGAAAAGTTGACTGGGTTAGTTTCAGAGTGTGAGATCTTAAGTACGTATTTTTCATGAAGAGGAAAGAAACATCAGCTCAGAAAACTGTATTTGTTCTCATCAGCAACCACGTGTTGGTGCTTTATGGGATTAACCAACTCTTTACCCCAAGGTTGTGTAGGCTTTCACCAAGCCTCCCTACTTTCTATTCTCCATCTCCACACAGTCAGTCTCCTCCAACATCATATTGGTCCCTGAGCTTTCTCCAGTTTAGCAGGAGTCATCTTCTATGAAGCTTCAGCGATTTTCTTCTCCATGCCTAGGGTTTGAGTAATCCGGCAACAGAGCCATGCAGCAGGGGAGGAACAAGCAGAGCAGTTTTCTTTTGAGAGGCTGAGAGGGCCTAACCACTCTGCTTTCTGTTATATCTTTAGTCAGAGATGCAGATGCTGTCTCAGCTTTTCTTCTGGTCTCCCTGAAATCTTGTCACAAGGGAAGACTGAAGGAATTAAATATATATGGCTTGGCTACAGGATCGCTGAGGAAGGCTATGATATTGCTTACTGATAGCTGAAGTATATAAAAGTCTATGAAATAGTGGCGTTATTTAGACTCATAGAGAACGTGTAAGTATCAAGAATAGGATGGAAATGATTGAAGCACACAATGCAGGAATGTTCCCAAACATGGAGCTCTACAGCTTATAAAATCATTCCTAAAAGAAAGTTATCAGCAGAAATGTATCAATCAACTGTAAAGCAGACAGAATGTGTTATTACTGACATAAAAATGAGTTCAATCTGATTTTGTTTAGATCCCCAGGAACTTCTAGTGCACACAAGGTTTGTACAGAACTGACAGGTATTTGCAAGGACACTCACCTCTTCATAATGAGTTGCTGCTTTTTAAACGGTGCCCCCATTCTAACAACTTTGAGCCTGCTTGTGAACCATCAAAGTTTTAACTCATTGTCCTGGTTTGAGTCAGAACAGAACTAATTCTATTCAGTGATTTTACTTTCACCTCAGTCTCTTCTAAGTAACTGCACTTTCTGAAGTTAGCGGCAGATTTTTGCAGACAGTGCCTGCTTCTAGAAGTGATCACACTTGATGCTTATAGTTACTGCCAAGGATTGGTGTGCAGAAAGGCTCTTGCTTATACTTGCTCCTGTGGAGAGCAAGGTCACTGCTAAATCTTGTGTACCATGTTGGGGGTTGCAGAAAGTAAAAGGCCACACATGCAGGGAGGAGTGGACAGGACATGTGACCCTAAAATGACTGACCAGATATTCCATCCCATATATGTCAGATTCAGTATAAAGATGAGGGATCACAAGGGTCAAGCTCTCTTCAATGGCTTGTGTCTGTGGAAGACTCTGTCCATTCTGTTTTTGATCCCAGTCCAGGTATTCCTGAATCCAGTTCCAGAATCCAGCTCCTAAATCCAGCTCCCATCTACCACTGAGTCCAGCCTGGGACTTCCCCCAGTGCCCAGCCAGGGCATCAGTGGTGGTGGTGGTGATGCAGTTGCCATCAGGGGGGTTGGGATTGATATCATTTTTGCATATTTTTGCATATATTTCATTTTATTGTTATTATTTTCATTAAAACTGTTTTAGTTTTCCAATCCAGAAGTGTCTCTCCCTTATTCCCTTTTACTTTCCTTTGGGGAAGGGAGAGGGGCTAATAGAGTGTCTGTCATCTGTGTAGCAGCTCTGGCCCAGCGCTAACCCTTGACACTGATACTCCTGTGTAAGAAGCCCTCTTGCCTAACATAGTATATTTGAGTGTAGTTGACAAATCTTATCCTCTGCAAATTGCTGCAGAGTAGGAATGGAAAAGTACGCACTCAGAAGTGGTTTACGTTCCAAGCCATTTTGACAAGTGTTTGGATTCTTGAATCTGATCTTAGAGCTGTTCTACATTTGATTATAAATAGAAGCTGAAGCTTTCCATTTTACAGCCTGGGAAAGACCTGCAAAGGATTAGTTTTATTTGGTTTTATGCAGCTGACAGCGATCAGTGCAGAACCTGCTTCACAAGTCATTATGTGCTTAGGAGAGATTTTGCTCTCCCAGGAGAATGATGACACTTGGGTGAGATAGTTGAGTGCATCCTTCTTTCACTGCATACCTTGCACGTGTGCAGTATGTCGTGTACGGATAGTTTTGCACAAAGAAACAAGCTACTTGCTCATGTGTGTAGACAACCAGCATGTAGCAGCAGATCTTGTGCTTATAGAAACTCTCAAGTAGCAAAATCCGCAACAACTACAGCAACAAAAAAAAACAACTAAAACACAGTCCTTCCAGATGCAAATTTGGTGTGCAGAAGCACACATGTAGTCGTGGAAATCAACCCCTCATGGCTCCTTTCAACTTTCTTTGAAGTCAGTAGCAAAATTCCCATTGAGTTCAATAAGAACAAGAGGCAGCCCTTGATCTAGTAAAACATCCTTATGAGGTTTTATAAACTCTGCATACAAAATTTTACTCTAGTCGTATATGAAATACATTTTGACCTTATATCCAGCCACAAGACTTTGTGGCTGGGTGGGAATAATGTGACACCTCCACTCTGCCCAGCCAGTGACTGTCACTCAAAGCCCTGGTTGTGCAGATGTAGGAAGGGTTCCAGGATATGTGAGCAAGTTATGCTTTTCGTGGAAGATCTACTAAAGAGAGGATGACACCTCCAGTAACTTGTGTCTAGCTATTCAGGAGCAGTTTAGGTCAAGGCCATTTCTGGCCACTGATCCACCCTCCCTCATGACAACGAACACATGACAAATGTCCCTGCTAATTCTGCTCAGTCTTGTGGTAGACTTGGACACAGCTTGTCACAGGGGATTAATACCAAGACTAAAGAACCTGGCATGAGGACATGGAATTGCATTAGAGCAGTTCTGTTTCACTCCTTTTTGATCAAGTCCAGAGAGTGGTGATGGGCAACTATTCTCTCTGCTCGAGGGCGCTCAGCTGTGAATTCCCTAAAGGATCACTCATGTTGCTTCAGCTGTTCTACATTTCTATGAAGCCTCTGGAAATTTGTGAGACAATTTAGGAAAATTACTATACTTGGTATTTTGTCTGCTTCCCAACTGACTCAGAAACCATGGTCATTTGACTTAACCAGCACCAACAGGAGTAATATTTTAGGCAAAAGCCAACTAGCTGAAAGTCTACCCAGAAAACATGAAAAAGATGGCTATCGGCAAATAGAAACACTGGTGTCCCCTGGCAGCAGCAGGAACCTCAAGATGGTGATTTACACCTCTCTTATCTCTCAGTTTTGTGGCACCCACATCACATTTTGGGCCAATTAGGAGAAACTCCAGAGATTCCACGTAGCTCCATGAAAGAGCTGCTCACAACCTGGGTAGCCCGCTCTAGAGGAATGAACCTTCTTCTGAAGGAATGCTAGGGTCATGAAGATGCAATATGCAAATAAAGTCAATCGAAACCATGCAGCCCTGCACCTCAGCCCTAGAAAACACACTGCTCAAATTCTGATCCACAGTTTACCTTCTAGGCTTGAAAACATGAGCTCTGTCTACCTGATGGGAATTTCACTACACAGTGTAGAGCAGGATAGAGACTAGCGAGAAATCTCCGGCTTACGGTTAATTCAGCTACAAAAAGCAGGACGTTTCATGTTTTAAAATATTTATATAAAAACAGATTTTCTTGGATCTTTGAAAGTTTCCCCATTAAACTGTACGCAAATATTGAACAAATATTCCACACCACAGGAAGACAGATACCGGATACCATCACGTTAAGATATTGAAGTCCTTTGACTATCTGGAACAAAGGCAAACTCTTGGTGGAAAAGTACACATTAGTAGGCTGGATTCATTAAATGTTAGTAACTTTAGCTCAGGTTAAAACATCTGAGCCCTTAACGGGTTCAAGGGCATGGTATTAATCAACAAAGAAAGTTTCTAATCAAATTTGGCCTTGGGAAATTCTCCTATATATTCTTTCTGGGTGATGTTATTGTTTTGGGGGAGCTTATCTACTATCTTGCTGGGAACAACTATCTACTTTAATAAAGTGCCTAAAATATTGTAATAAACACACAGCTTATATCAATAGCATCATATTTCCCCACATAGTATTTGTGTGTGGTTTAATTAGATGGAAGGATTACAGGCAAAGTTTGTGTCATAATGGTTCTTTAAAGCGAAACCATAGATCAAAGTTCATAACTGCCAAATATACAACTTTCAAAACAAGCTCAAGTGCGGCTATTAATCATGGCTGCTGGGGTATTTGATGACAAAGATTAAACTGCTGTAAAGGATACTGCTGTGCATCAGATTCTTGCAACTGTCATCAAATAGTCTGCCAACTATTAACAGGTCAGAAGAGTTGTCCAGCATTTACCATGGGTGGCTCCGTCACTGCAGTTGGTGAGGCCGTCTATGCCATGGTGACAACCAGCAACACCCTCCCAGACAGACATTTGTGGGTTGTTATTATTTACAGTGTGGCTGAAGTCTTAAGGTCTGCCTGTAGAGCAAACAAGAGACGGAAGCTGCGGGACCTCAGCTCGCAGCACTGTACCCTCACGGGAGCGCCACTTGGGTGGGGTGTTTTCTCTTTAGTTTTCCACATCGAGTGCCTTCCCTCTGCTTACCGCATGTTAAGAGTGCCCACCTGTGGAGCTGAGGTGTTGTAAATTCACCTCCTAGTTTATTTCTCAGCAACCACTCCATAGAGATAAGCCCTCTGAGAGTACCTCAGGGACCAGCTTTCTTCCCACTTGCAATGACACGAACCCTTTCTCCTTCCACACAGCACCACCCAGTATCCCTGTGGGAAGCTGCAGCATTCACCTACATGGAAAGTTAATATGAAGGAAGTATGTAAAACATACTTTGCAGGGTGGGAGCTGACGATCTGTGACCTACCAGCCAGTGCTCTGTGGTGGGTCACCGATGGCCATTAGATGGCATGAAGAGAGCTGTTAACCTACAGACCTGCAGTATGCTGCTGTCCCTGCTCGTATGTGACAGCATGCTTGAAAAGTGGTCTTTCTGGGGTTCCACACTGCAGAGCCTGCAACTGGTATCAGTTCTGCACTGAGCTGTTGGTGTAACAGATGTGAATGACAATCTGATGCAACAAACAACTGGAGATTCAAATCCAAAACCACAGATTTGACTACAGTCTTCAAAGTTTAGGGGAGTTACAGATCTGAATCCAAACTTCACAGCTGTGGCCAGCCATAAAACAAACGTATCTATATTATGGGTTGAATCCAAACTACATTGGAATATCCTTCATCTCTGGGAGAGTTTGGAGACACATCTGGCTGGAAACTTTTAAGCATCATCTCATCTTTGCTAATACTATCTTTCCAAAAAAAAAAAAAAAAAGAATAAAGAATAAAAAAGAACAGAATGTTGAAGACTTAAAATGGCAGACATTCAACCCTATTTTAAGTCATTCACCCTTTAACTTAGCAAACAAAGAACCTTCATTCTACCAAACACTTTGTAAAGACCACTTCACTCCTGAACATAACAGCTCTTTCCTCTGCTGAATCCAAGGACATGACAGCAGACCATTTTCAGATGTTTGTGATAGTATCCTCTGATGTCTAAAGGTTCCTTGTTCACAGTCCAGCCTTAATTTGCTTTTTCTTGATTTAAATTTTGTTTTCCAAGGTGCCTATATTTCAACAAAAGAAACTCCTATGGAGCTGAAACATTCAATACTACAGCCCCCAGACACTCTGTCTCCTTCCCCTCCCAAAACATTCAGAAATTAATATATCCTTTTCAGCTACAGCAAAGTGAAATAAATGTCTGCTTAGATCAGTTTGGTTTCTATTCATTGTAAGATGCTAATTATCACTATGAGGATGACTGGTCTGCATAGATTTGGCATGTAACTACCTCTCCCAGAGAACTGATCTCTGAACTTTGGGGTCTGTGTAACACTTGTGAAGCTGCACTTCTCCGTAGGGTTACTAGAAGTACATAAATGGCATTTGCTCTCACGTCTTCATGTGGCACTGACAACACCCTGCCTGAGTATGGGTCAGGTAGCCTGTAGGACACACTGTGTCAACAAGGCATTCATCATACACAAACAGCGATTCACTTGGTGGTGTATCAAAGGGTCTTTGCAGATGTCTCTGAAAAGATTAGTGTCCACATTGCACTTCAAAGAATACAAAGACTACCCAGGAACATTTCCCTGAATTGGGACCCATTTTTCTGGTTTTCTGGTTACTGCCATCTTACATTTAACTATGTCATCTGGTTTTCTTCGTACTGAGAACCATATAGTGAGTACAGAAACCAGGAAAGGGTGGGGAAGTGTTTTCCTTTGGTTCAGTGAAAAATATTGCCTGAGGAATGGAAACATTGCTTTGATTGCGATACAGCCTCTGTTTTTACTACTTTTCTCTGTAAAATACAATAAAAACATTGTGAGAAATGCATAGTCAATTATCTGCAGTGGAAGGGAGTACACCATCCATCGACAAGGCTTCTAGGGGAGGGACCACTGAGTTCCAGATTTGGCTTTCAGCGTGATACAGACTATGGCTGAAAAACTGCACAAGCATAAATTTAAAAACAAAATACAAGCAAGTGAAACACAAAAAGCCAGTTATCCACCTGAAAACCACCACAAAGGGCCAGAAGAACATGCCGGAAAATGTATGACTACAGCTGATGCATGGGTAAAGCACACAGCAACAGAAAGAGTGATGGCTTAGGGTCTGAAAATGTGGCATCCACAACAATTAAGTCAGCGACAGCCACCACTGGCCACAATGGAGTCCAGGTTTCCTCCATTGCTCTCTCAATTTACTCTTGCCTCTGTTAGAGCATCCAAACAAAACCCCGTGGCATGCAAATGAATGTAAGGGCACAGTGTGGTCAGTGGCTGCAGTGCTGGCACAGGTTAAGTCTGTGCTGGGGCTACCTTGCCACTCCCTGCAATGCCCCAGCTTCTGGGTAGCACAAGTATTGTCGCATCATGCTTTGTCCTTCTCAACTAGCCTTTGATGTCAGTTCTTGGTTCAGGGTACAGACTTCTGTGAGAGAGATATATGCACTGAGATATATTTGGATAGACTCAGACATTGTGGGTGCCATCACAGTAACTGTGACATTTCAAAAGCGTATGGTGGGATTGCAGGGTCCATTTGTGGTGTCTCCACTTCTCCTCCCATTCCCTGATGCAGAACTGGAGCCCAAGCTCTCGTCTTGACACCCAGGCTTTACCTCCAACATTTAGAAAGTCTACAAAGGAAAAATTTGTAAACTTACTTCAGCTGCTGTAGGTTTAATATTCATTCTGGTAGAGTGGAAGATGCAAGATATTAACTATTTAAGTGTCATAAACTTCTGAATAGGTGGAAGGTGAATAAGTTTCAGGAGGCTGTTTCTATTTGCCCACAGTGTTTGTATTTTTCCAGTAGCAGTACTGATGTGATTTACTGATACTTCTTAAAAACATTTACTTTATGGACTTCAAACTCTACAAGTGAGACAAACATCATGGCTGACACTTAGTAGTATTACTTACTACACTGGGGGTAATGCATCTTTGCTGTGGAGCATACTTCAGGTTAATAACTAAGAGTGGAGCAAGTACTGATCTCTTCCCCTGCAAACCTGTCTGGTGCTTTTGAAGCAGAGAGCCTAAAAGAGGGGAGCAACTGGACCAGTGACAATTCAAGAAGGGACAGGCATTCAGCCAGCCAGCAGGTTGCCTCACAAGGAGAGACCTAGAAAATTCCAGCACAAAACCAGCTTTCATCTTTTCAGATTAAGAGGATTCAGTTTTAACAAAAACAATAGATAAAACTATCTCCAGTTCAGGCCCGTATGTTTCTTGGGAGTACCTCCAGAAGATGCAGATTCCCATTTGTGGGAACTGCTCTGTCTGAGCTCTGGGCACCAAACTATCTGAGACAGTTTTATGGCCAAATCTACACTGTTTTGCAAGAATGAGTGAAGACCGCATAGGACTTCCTTGTTTTGGGGTAACAAACACCTTTTCAGAGCCTGAATGTAACAGCACTGGCAAAAAGCACTTAGAGCAAGTTGAGTAGTGTTGTTTCCTAAGGAAGCAGCTCATTACCTCTTAGAAGAGTGTGTCATTTTGGTGTTGGTGTTTGGAATTAACAGGGTAATAGGAATATGGTGGAACATAAGGCAGAACGTGAATTTTCCTGGAGTTTTGCATATATGAAATGGACACATGAACAACTTTGTGTTAAATAGAAGGCGAGATACTGAACCTGAGGATCATGTTAATGAAGAGCTCAGCTGTCAAGTCAGTGTATTTTGTCACCTGAAGTGGTCAGCCCACAAACACTAGCCATTACCTCATTATGATAAATTGCAGTTATTGGTGTTAAAACTTGGACTTTAAAGTAAACAATGTCCTAAGAGTGTATTCAGAGGAGTGCAACCCAAGAGCAATTTCATATGTGAAGTTAGTACATAAACCTCTACAAGTGGCTGCTCTGCAGCCTTTTTAAACATACTCTATACAGACTAATTACAGATACATTACCTTTACAGGAAAAATACACCCACAGAACCTGTGAGCTACTTCTGATGACAACTTAAAATTCCTTCTCTTGAACTGCTCCTGCTATAGATTTGCTAGCATTAATGCCAACACTGTCCATGATTTTAAAGTTTTTCCTGTTGTCCTCTGTTGAAGCCCCCTCAAAGTCTGATTGTGCTATTCTAAAAAAAGGCTTTGCTTTTATTAAAATCAGAACTCTTCATTCTCTCTGGAGGCCTGACATTTATGATCAAGCATTCCATGCCTACTTCTCTTGGCCTAACTCTGGTCATTTGCAACAACACTGGTGTTAAGTGAATATGAAGCCCTGGTCTCTGAAGTAATCAGATTTTCAGGCCCTGTGCCCTATGTCACATGGAACCATTTATTGCAGTACAATAGGAAGCAAGGCCACTATGCCCAACAGTATTTCTGGGGGAAGAAATGCTGCTCATTGCTGAGTAGCAGTATGCCCAGCTGATTATAGGTTGGAAATTGTGCCTTAGAAATCGAGGGATTTTTGCATTTAGAATAAGAACAGAGAGGGAACGACCAGAGTAAGTGCAAAGAGAGAAAATACGCAGGGTACCAAGCTCCCGTGGCAGCACCTGGTCACATGGCAGTGCATACTTCCCAGATCCAGCTGCTACGGGGCAGCTGAACTGGCCTTGGCAACTGGGATGAGCTGGGCTATGAGGAGCCATCAATGCTCCACCACGGCTTCGTGAGCTCGGCAAGTTGCTCAGTTCCTTCTTCCCACAGAGACAAACTCACAGCTCTGCCATCAGCTCCAGCATCTCCCCATACCCAGCATCTGTCACGACCTTCACACACATAACAGAGAGGTTCAACAGCAGATGATTAACCTCAACCACGTACGAATCGTGGACTAACTGGATCATTTCAGCTTATTGTATTAAGTCTTTGAATTTCAGAGCTTACCTTAGGGTAACTTCATTTGCTCTTGCTGAAGTTGTAGAGAAATAAAAAAAGGCCCAAGCCCCTCAATTTTCCAAATGTAGTAAAAAGTGTTTGAATACACACTTTAATATATTTTCTGTGGCATTTTTGTAAAATACAGATATATAATTATAGGTATAATGCATATACAGCATTTACTATATTGATAAAAAGCTACTCTTTTCACAATGACACACCAGTAAGTATTTACAATACGATTCAAATTTTAAGGATCAGATGTTTTAAACAATACTGTGTGGTTATACGATGAGAATAATTTGAGGAAAAATAAGAGACCAGTTCTAAGAAATTCCCAAACAATAAAATACATACTCTTTCCAGGAGCACCTCCATGAACATCCATGCACAACCTTTTTTTTTCCCCCTTTTAGGTACAAGCACAATTTAGCTCGTTCATACTTCTACCTAATCACAGCCCTTAAGAAAACATGGATAATCACCTTCTCAAGTACAGATTAACTGTACCACTCTCCCCATTTAAATAATTCTCCAACTGCAACATTTCAAAGTTTTGGCTAGAGCAGGAATTACTATGCACACGTTTCTTATTAATTTAAACCAATAGAGCTGTGTCAATTTATGCAACAGAAAATTTTCCCATCTTCTTCTACACATGTTAGAACCATTTCACAAATTGTTAGTGTGAGGTTTCTGACCAGTGCTTTCAGCGTTGTGGGTCTCTGCTAGGAGTCTGCCTCAAAGGACACTGAAATACCAAAACTAGCAACACACCTGAAGCACACAACTGCTCTTTTTTATCCTCCTATATGAACACTACCTGGCCATTATCTGTGAGGGACTGTCCACAGTAGAGTGGTTGTAAAGACGATCTTCATCTCCCATGTACTGCCACCCTTTCCTGTGAGACAGAGAAGTGCTATTACAGAAGCAAAAAGCAAGATACAGAGAAGCTGAATGAATTGCCCAAGGTCACTTGGGAAGTTTGAGACAGCAAGGCAAACCCACATCTCCTCAATTGCACCCTCTTGCCTTTTCAGTTTTGAACGAGAACTTTCTGTGGGTCTGCTTTAAAATAAACAAATACGTAACTAATGGACATGAAGCCTCCTTCAGGCACAGGCTTAAACACTGCTCTGTTTTGCCTTCTGTTCCTAAACAAAAAGAGGAGATAGCAAGAGGAATGTTTCTGCATGCATTACCTCCATCCCACTGAAGAAATGAGCTGCAATGAGTCTGTCTTGACATGGGAGTGGTTAAGCCCACTGTTTGCCAGGAAGGGCACAGGAACTCTTCAGAAATACAGCAATCCACCTTCACCAACAAAAATCTAAGCGAAAAACTCAAAATCTGGAAAGGCCTTATTCTCCTTCAGTGCTGACTGGAGAAGCATTTTCAACTACTTTGTACGTACTTTATAATGCCTTTACATCACCTGCATAACACAAAGGATGCTCAGTTTACACGACCTATTCTGTCACACGTTAAAATCTGTTCCACAGACTCTGTGGCTCAGCTTTGATGGGCAGGCAGCTTTCCCATTAGGGCTGCTATTCACTGGGGCTGTGCAGGCACAGATAAGGGCAGAAATTTGACTATGACAAGTGTCTCCCCTTGTCCTTGTCACTCTGGAGAAGGCTGGTCAGAACCAGAGCTTGGAAGGAAGGGGAACCTCTCCAGTTCCAGGTGAGTGCGACAGAGAGCAGCAGGGAGGCAGTTGTGACAAAGTTCTGCTTCCAGAAACACTTGTGGGCCAACTGGGCCATCTGCCTAATTGATGCAAGTGATGTATTTATGAGATACTGAGAATGGAGGACTTTCAACCCTTATTAAAACAAAACAAAACAGAAAACCCAAAACACAACACACACACAAATGGGTAAAACCAATAATGAAATTTCTCATCCTGCTCGCTTTGGTTTGTTTTTTTTTTTTTTTTTCCTAAATCAAACCTGCATTTTCCTTTAAAAAAGTAAAAATACAAAAACAAAGACACATTAGAATATCCTACTGTCCAGTAAATGTCTTACAGGCAATATTTATGGAGGAAAAAATCCATCAAGCCCTTCCTTTGACAACGAAGAAGCACTTTAAAACTCATGCTGTACTAAACAACGCTGCTTCTTCTGCTGTTGACTTGAATTACTCCTATCACCACAATTTGGATATGCATTATTTTTCTTCCAATACCTAATTATAAATCTAGACTAATGCTGAAAAAAAAGAAAATCCTAGTGAGAGTGTTGTGCCATCGATAAGCTAAAAACAGCGTATCATGAGAAGGCAAACTAATCTTTCCGTTTACTTTGTAAATAATCCATTAGCTAAACTTCTATTTTAAGCTGGATACTTTATGCTTAACACTTCAAAGTCCACATACCATTCATATCCCTTATAACAGAGAAGAAACTTGTAAAATGCCTTTGGTGCATCAGTTTATCATTGTACAAACGTTTTAAAGAAACTCACTAGCACTATAGGAAATGTAAGTGGGGTTGTTTGTTTTGTTCAATACTCCAAGTGTCATTTCATTCTTTAAAGGGGCTAGAACAGAGGAGGGGGAGAGGGGAGGAAGTCTTACTTAATTTGTTGCATATGTCCCAACGTGTTATACAACTAAGTGTATTATACCAGAAAACTAGAGCAGTCTGCACAACAGCAAACTCTGCGTAACTCAGAATAGGAGAATAATCTGGCCACAGGCAAGGCGAAAATTCAGTGAAACTTCCTCTCATATTATATATACACACACTTTACAAGCTACACCGAGTGTCCTTTCATATTCCAAAAGAAATACATTGTAGACACCAAACATACTGTACTTTTACTTAAAGGCTTCATCAAACCATATGTGCAGACACTTGAGAAGACGAGAGTGTTAAGCTTCCTAGGGTCCTAGAGTCAAAGAAATTCTGCTGCCCCCCACTGCTAAGTAAGTGCACTCCTTCCACAGGGGGCAACATCTGCCGATCCGTCATGGTTCCACTTGGCGAGGACCCCAAGAAACTTCCTTGGGAAGAAACGATTTTCTCAGGACTGGCAGCCAGTTTAGGGGACGTGGAGAAGTTATATCCATAGAGCGCGCAGGGACTGTGCAGTCTAAACGTGTTGTAGGAGCCTTGGTGGGTTTGGTTAGTGGCGAAGGCATTGCTGGATGGGGACGGCATGATGTACTGGAGCTGTGGAGACATCCCTGAAATCTGCATGGATAAGCCAGTCTGCGGGCAGCTGAAGGCGTCCCCGTCACTGCCACCCATGGACATGTTCACCGTTGTGCTGCTCGACACGCCGACATACGAGGGAGTCCTCGGGGGCGCAAATGTCTCCCCGGTTTGGTTGGTGAGCCTGTTGTAGGTCTCAGCCAGGGAAGTGCTGTATCTGTTCAAGGTCAAGCCTGAGCGGGCACAAGCTGTGTAGTCAGCTGGAGCAAGGCTACAGAGCTGGCTCGTGTTGGGACTGAGGTGGAAGGCTGGAGATGAGCAAGGGGAACCCGTTAAAAGGTGAGGGTGGGTAGATGGCACTCCGCTGCCAGATCCCTGGAGTAAAGGAGAGGAACCTGCATTTCCTGGAAGAGAACATTACAGTGTAAGAAGCATGCTGGGAAAGGTTCACTTCCTAGGTGACAGACCAAGGCCTTTCTATTTTATAATAACCCTTGACATGAAGCACGACCCAAATCAATCCAAAAAATACTGTACATACGTATGCAGGGGTGGGTGTGTGTGGCACATGCAGATTTTTAAACAACTTGACCACGAAAGAGGACGTAAGTTATACTTTTGCAACCATCACTCAGTACTTGGAGCTCCTGCCCAACAGGTTACCTACTCTTTTTATCTGTCACTGGAAGGAAACTGTGTAGCAGCTAAGGTGTAACCAAGTGTGTACCACATCACAGGAAACCTTCTTCAAGATACATTTGTCTGTGCTTTTGCTACACCCCAGAGCGCATTTCAAGCACTCTGTGCCTGTCACTCTCAGAGCACCTGCTAAGGAAAAGGCTCCTTCGCTCAGGTGACAGTCTCCCATAGCTCAACAGCTTCAGAGAAGTTCACCACTCAAAAACAAAATTTCAGAACTGTAGAACAAAAAACTTCCAACTTCAAAACACAAAAAAACTTCAGAACAACTTCAGGAAAAGTATAGGCTGAGTACTGTGCATGGCCGCTTCATTTTTTGAACAAGCAGCTGGAGGTTTAGGTTTGCAGCAAACTGTTTGCAAACTGTTCAATTTACTGACATCAGAAGTTTTTATGTAACAAATACCAGTGCTGAATGCTCCTGAAAATGCACTGCTTGCTACAGGTGAAGCCTCTTCTCAGGACTGGAAGTTTTACAGCTGCAAGAAATGCTTCCTTTTCTTAGAGAGTTTATCTACCAGAAAAATGAGCACAGTCTCCCAGGCAGAAGGTACTTAACAAGGAAGACTCTCCTGGTTGTGAATCATACTAACAATCAGATTGATGCTGCAGAGATACATGCTGTCAATAAGTTAAGAGGTTTCTGCAATAGGTGAGCTAGTAAAAAGAAAAATACATTACTAGTGAACTCTGCCTGCTGCTTCTTGCTTTGTTGACAGAACAACAACACAAGTTCAAAGCACCACGAGTCACTGTCACATTCCAAAAATCCTGGTGCAGAGTGTTCTTATGTTTATTCCAAACTACACCAATGCTTCCACCACCTGAAGATGGGCACTTCCACCATTAACAACGAGGACAAATTTCTAATAGGGTCTTTCAGCAAGTCTCTAAACCACCCTACTGTCCAAGGTATACACAACTAAAGATTTTGCAACATAGCCAGTTCCCGTCCTTTGAACATCAACAGTAACTTGAACAAGCTCATTAATCTCAGGCAAAAGCAAGTGGAAGTTCATGGCAGCAGGTCCCTGCTCTCAAACAGTGCTGTTACACAAACACAGGGCAACACAGCTGGTCTGTCTCCTGGATGGAGTAACCTCATAGTGAGTTGCCTTTCAGTCAACACAGTCAGACCAGGTATGTCGGGTCTGATGCTGATTTCTCATTACAGGCTTTTTTTATAAAGACCGTCTCTCATCCCCGTGCTCTGCCCAAAACTCTGCCAACCCTTACCCAACATATCTATGACTTGGCACAAAAATTCCTTTCTAATTGTCCACACCAAGCCCTGATGCTCAAGATTTCTCGAAGGACTGTGCTAAGGAGACACTGACAAAAGTGATTTATATGTATTTCCATATTGTCTCCATTTTTGCTCTGAAGATGCTTAATGACTTTGCAATGCTTTACCAAGAATGCGAGTAGGATGTTTGCATCAGGAAATGTGAAGAATAAGGAGCAGTATGTCTGATTTAGTTGGGAAAAGACCAAGAGGTTTTCTATATGCATTGGAGTACTTTGGAAATACAGGAACAACACAAACTCTGTGATGGGGAAAATGGAATCCAAGAAGCTATGGACTGGGGAGGAGGAAAAAGCAAAATGGAGGTCTGTTTTTTCAAGCTCTAGGATGCAGATAAAGTTTTGGGGGGATTTTACTGAACAATTTTTAGGTCTTCAAGAGTCAAGAAGGCTTTCCAAGGAAGAAACCAAATCAAATTAAGTAGCTTAGTACTATTTTTTCATTACTTAGGAAGACATTCCTTCTCCCATTCCTTTTCTTTTTCCCTTACACAAGTAATTCTTACATTTGAGTTCGGATGTGTACAACAGAAGTCATCTAGCCAGAGTGTAACCCTTAAGGAATATGTTTTTCTATCCTTAAATAACTGGCATTCTCCTCTGCATGTGATCTAACTTATCATTAACCATTTTTATTGCCACAATGGTTAAGTTAGAATTAGTTTCCTAACTTGAGATAGCTCTGATGAGAGATGATGGCCTGCACTGAGGTTGATTGGCTGATTGTTCTCTGCAAGTGACACACTGACCTAGACTTTTGTAAAGCATAACAGGTGAAGCTTTATCCTCACACATTTTTGTTTTGAAAGAACAAAAAGAAGACTGTTACCTTGTTTGGGTATCCCAGGTATATCTTCAAAGGTAAGTGTCCTCAGTGAAGGTCTCCAGAAGGCGTAAGACTCCACCAGAGCTTCCAGTCCCATTCTATTTAGAACAAAAATATCATGGTGTCATGAAAGAAACGTGTATTTTGTCACGTTTCTGGACACTTTACATCCAAAACATATAAAAATTAGTAACTTTTCAGGATTATTTTTTAGTCCATTTTCCTTTTTAGAAAAGAGCCTTACAACCTTATCCACGAGATCACTGTGATCTGTAGCCACCGGGCTGGCAGCATGCAAAGGGTTTCCCTGATTCCACAAGTTTGGCTCTCTTTTTCAGTATTTTTGGCCTTTGGGGGAAGGCTATTGGAGGGGGGAGACTTGGCTAAGATGATATTAAATGTTTTCCTAGTATGACATTTCCTTAAGAGCAACCGCTTTAACTGCCAGAGGGATGATCTCCTATTTCTGCCTAGAAGAAAGGTGATCCACTAGCAATTTCTATTTAAAAAGGATTCCCAGTCAACACTGCTGAGTTGGAAAATCACACAACATGAACAAGGCAGGGGTGTACAGCTCTTTTACTTCCAAAGTGCATAAAGCGATGTTGTGTCTTGGTTATTATGTGCTGAGCAAAATGCCTTGACAAACTAAAAATCTTCTGTCGTTTTCTTCCAACAGCATCGTGACAAAGTAGAAATAACTGAGTAGACAATCCTGGCAGACAGTATTAGAAGAATCAGCGTTTCCTGAAGGTAAAGGCTCATCTGTTTTCTGACATGATTTTACAAACAATGCACTTCAGAGGTGTAACTTTGCTGTTATTTTTGGCTGCTGGGCCCCAAAGGCCTGTCAAGTGTCAGCATCAGGCACTCACCAAATACAAATGCTTGCCTTTGAGCAGCAGCACTCTGTAAACTCGAATTATGCAAATAGCCCAATTTGAAGCTCCCGACATGTTCTTCTGATCCTGCTTCTTCCCCACTGCATTTCCAGCAGGATCACAAATGTATGTCAGGAAACATTTCTAAAGTATTTATTAGCTGAACCTGGGCTAAACAGATAGCCTTCGTTTTCTGCAGTAATGGTGAATTTTCATTTCTAGTTAAAGTGGAGATAAAAGCCACCTCCTGGAGGAGTGCAGCCAAGGCGATAATTTATACAAGATGCCTTTGAACAATTTCCACATTTTATCACCATCCTAATTTACACTATCAAGTGGCCAAGTCTATTTAAGAAAAAAAGTTATGTTTTTCTTGAAGTATTTAAAAGGAGAAATTCTGGTCCTTTCCTGAGTAAAAGTTTTTATAGGGTCAAACTTAAGGCCTAACTGAAGAATGAAACTATTCTCAGCACATAAATTCTGTTGCACTTTGCAAATGCACAGAGAATGCTTTTAAAAGGTGAAGCTACTGATTTCTGTAAAATAGCCTGTGGGACTCAATGGGAATAACCTGAAAGGCAATATTCTTAATTAAATAGAATTACTGCGTGCAGCAGCGCAGAGTAAAATAGCTGCAATAATTAAAACAATATTGAAAAGTGGGATGCAACAGTACTACATTTTATTTTACACTTTTTTTGCAGACTAAAATACCTCACTGAAAAATACGCCAGTTAGAACAACGAAGGTAACAGTACCTTACCATTTAAACATTTAGCAACAGAATAAATTAACAATCAACTGAGCAAAACAGTAATTCAAATTAAAAAATAAATTTACATTTTCCTTGACAATTAAAAAAGATGAGCTCCATTCCCAAACACATAAATTCGGTACCATAAAGCCTATCAAAGAAAACAGTAACACTTCAGTAAATCAATGTCAATTTGCAATGGACAAGAGTTTGTGGAGTCACTTCTATAATGAGCATGTCTGTTACAGTGAAAGCATTCAGACCTCATCTAAAACCAGTTCTGAAAACACTTTACAGAGGCTGGCCCTTCCTACAGGACTGGTCTCCTAATCCATTTCCATAAACTGCAACTGCCTTTCAGTTAAAATAGCCTGTTTTTTCCCTAATGCATGAACCAAATTCCTAGCAGCCAAAACAAAAAATCCTCTCTGGATATCCCCAGTCGTGCAACTGGATTTGCATGGTGGCAGATGCAGTATTCTTGCTGCACCTACCTCACACTTGGGTAATACCAGGGCTGTCCCACCACATTAAATCCAGTTCAAAATGGGTTTCTGAACAATTCTTTCCTCTCTATTTTCAAAGGCATCTTCTCTTGTTTCATGTAACACTATGGAAGAAATTCTAACTCCACTCAGAAATTTCAGATTCAGGGTTCCACACTTTTTTTAAGAGGCTCCTTAGTACTTATTTTACAGCTCTGCAAAAAACATGCATAGCAGAGACACTGCCTATGGAGAGCTGTCAAGCAGGGCACGTATGGCAACTCTTTTCTTCCCAAGTACACACAGCATGTTTTGCTTCTTCAGTCACTACATTTATCTGGAAGTTACTGTTCACTGAGATTTCTAGCTAGAAGACTACAAAGAAGGACAAAACTCTATTTACTCCTGTGCCTGGGGAATCCCGTCCAGGCCCGGGACAGAGCATGTCCAATTGTTTCTTGCTAAAAGACAAAAATCTTCAGAGAACAGCAAATGCAGAGTGCAAACTGAAAAGATACTTACAGTGAATTCCTGTAAAATTTAACATCTACCCCACAGCTTCTGTAACTGTTCAGCTAAAAACTACTCTAGTTTGCTGTCCAGTCTCAGCATTTAGGTAACTCAGGTGGAAGTACAAAACAGGCTTTAATGCTGCAGCCACTGCTAAAAGAGAAGCTCAGTAAAGCAGCTAGCTAAAGATACACACTGAACACTCCTATCAGCACACAGTCTGCTCTCTTCTTTGCAAGGCTAGGTCATAAATATAGCAGCTGCAGACACCAAATGCAATGTGGTCACTGGAACTGATGTCTAATACACACCACAATTAAATGATGCTTTTTTTAGCTGAAATGGTTTAACATACAATTCGTAGCAGGCGTAAGTATTTTGCATTAAACTGTTTTTGGATAAAATACCTCATCAGTATTGGCAGCCCAAACTAAACCCAAGTCTCCACTCTGCACTACTCACATTCCCCATTGCTATTTCGAAAGATTCATGGATCAAGAGAGAAGCAATTAATCAGTCCAACTGTAGCAGAAGTGGTGGAAACCAGGCTTGTTTCAAGGTCATCTATAGCGTAGTAAGAAAGGCATTCAACTTAGGAAGTGGATTTGTAACTCCTTAAACTGAAGAGACTTGAACACAGGTCTCCCACCTCCTAGGCAAGTGTACTAAACACAAGGTTACTGCTAGAAGCCATTTAGTTTCTCCGTCTTTGAGAGAAAAGGACGAGCCCTTCACCCATATTAAATGCCACTTATGTGCAAGAAAACCTGGGCTTATAGTTTGACACTGGTGTCTGCAATTTGTGTCTCCAGCCAGGAGAAAGAGGAGCTCTCAGAAGCAGCCTGAAATCACAGACCCGAGTATATGTCAACTCCATTTGCAGCGTCCGTGGTGTGCTGCTGCTTCCACCCAAAGGAAACCCGAGCACATGAGCCAAGAAGCCATGTGCCAACCCGTTCCCGGTCTAGATGGTTAGAGGGGTAGGAATGGGAGCCCACCACAGAGAACTTTATTGGGAAACCTCTGTGCTCCCTCAGACTACTTTGTAAATACAGGTATGGCCCTTGACCAGTCTTCACAAACTGATTAACTGATTCTGTCAGCAGCAACAAGCCCTCCTCCTTCCCCCACACCTACCTGTTACGTCCCGAATCTCTAAAGCCCTTGGCAAATGGATTCCTGTCAATCTTCAGACGAGTTATCTGTGAAAATTATTAAAGAACTTTTACCTACAAATTCAGCTAAGTAACACACAAAATTACTACCCTGACAGAATTAAGCCAACGGTGGAGTAGAAACATAATGGTTTAAGATGATTGTCCTGAAACACAGCAAAATAAGGGCCAGCCTTCTGATCATTATTTTTGCAGATCCCCAGAGAAGCGAACAGGAATGTAATGCTACCAAATGGCAGGTTGGACCTCTTGAAAAAATCTTCTGGCAAATGTCATCCTTCACCTAAGAGAGCACACTGCCTAACTGCAATAAAATTTAAATTAAATTTTATTTCTGTATAGCTCAAAAAGGAAATGTGAAAATAGAGATTATCTCTAGGTTATTATCCTCCATAAAAAAAACCAGCAGCCCCCTCTCAAATACTTGTAACACATTTAAATAAATGGGCTAGGCAGCACATAATAATATTTCTATTTTCACAGGGTTCTCCTGCTCTTCTCTTTGTAACAACAGCAAGGCATACATAAATACCCAAAATATAGCTGCAATAACTTACATGGAATTAATAAAATGTCACAACACTATGGTGTCACTAGATACGTTTACACTGAAACAAGTGGTAGTAAGAGCCAAATGCTGGAGTCACACAGCCTGCAGTTTACTTCTGACTTCAAATCTGTACAGACCCAGATAAATTGCAGTTCGTAATATGCACTGAATGGGGTTAACGAAAACGACTGCAACTTTTCTTCCAATCTCAGCTTGCCTGTTAAGGTCCTGGGAGTTTTGAAATCACTGGAGTCAGGAACAAAAGTGCTTTAAAAATTAAATCCAGACATGAATCTATACTTACAGGCATAAAAACAGGTTTAAAAATTAGACTGCTCTTTGCCTTGTGCTTCAATGCTGTGTTTATAATGAAGACACCGTTAACCCTGTTAATTAGACTGTGTGATCTCCGTAATAAGAATGACTTTTTTATATGCAGCATCTAGCTGACACAGCCTTAAGTCTCAGCTTATAGCCCCCAGGGGCTGCTGCAGTACTCCTAGTGAAAGCTACTTGTAATATGAAAAGGGTTCAGACAATGCTTTTTAGTAAGTGGTACAATAAAAGCATCCACTTTTCTCCTATCTCTTACTCCTCTGGTCTACTCTGAAAAGCCTGGAAAGTGCTAAGCAGAAAAGCCAAGTTACCTGTTGATTTTGGTATGCTGTGACAGTAGTGAAAACCGTCTCTGGAAAGGAGAAGGCTTTCACCCCTTCCCCTGAAGGGATAGGCTTGACGGGGGACAGATCATCTCCACAGTCTTTTCGGATGACATGGACTCGAGGCTGGTATTTATGCATAGAGTGAAGGATAATCTACGCAGTCATGAAAGGAAAAAGATAAGATTTATTAGAAAGGACACCCTGCTGTTTCAGGACTCATAGCTTTTTGGAACAGATTATGGTATGTGTTTACCATGCCACTTACTGGAAATCAAAAGTTTTCTTTAACCTCTGAAGGTTCTTATTACAGTAGTCTAATCCCTGTGCATTTATGTTATTGCAAACCCTAAGCATTTAAAAATTACGACTCAGGAGCTCCAAATTCAGACTGGCTCAATTGAGACTGGAAAAAAAAAAAAAAAAAGATGGAATGAAGTCCTGGTCCCACTGGAATTAAGAAAGTTTTGTCACTTTTCCACTGAAGCCTGGATTTGATCTAACAGGATTAGCAACAGCAGCATTTCCCTTTTGTTCCTGGAACTGCCAGAATATGCTTGGAGCAATTTTTTTCCTGATATCCCAAAGGCTGGAAGCACATCTTTTTAGAAACACAAGCTGACACTATCACACTCTGAAGGAGCAGAAGCTTCAACTAAAATAATACAAAAATCCAAAATTCTGAAGTGTTTATAACTCTAGATTCATAATACAAACAATGAATATCAATAGGCAAAACTCTCCCAGAATACAAAAAATCACTTAAGAACAAATTATAAGCAAGAAGTATATGAACCCACAGTGCATAAAATTGAACACAAAAATACCTCTCGGTATTGTTCCCAAATTTTAGAATATATTTAAAATACAGATTTTTTTTCCCCCTATTTTAATCCATTTCAGATAACCACTACTAAAATAGAGGATTTCACAAAAAAAATATTGGAAGCTCAACTGTTATTGTTGGAAGGCCTCAGAAATTAGTAACTCAATAAATAAATAGTCCTATGGCTATTGGCCTGTGGAACCCCTAATCAGCGTTCAGGGGAAGCTTTTTAATTTCCTGCTCCTTGAGTAGCCTCAGAACGTGCATGTGGTCAGGCATCCGGCAGAGCCCCTATGCTAGACACCATGGAAGTTCATCCACCCAAATGACACAGAGGACATTACATAAATTTGGATAAAATAGAGCTTGGCTAGTTTAGGATACTTGGTCCAGACCAGATGACATGACCCTGTTTTGGATAAGCCAAGTTTCTGGATAATCAGGGGTTTTACTAGCCTATAAGTAAGGTTTTGACAATGACATAACAGGCTCATATTAATTGGCCTTTTCCCAGTTCATGAAATCTTGCACAGAGAATTTTATCATGCAAACGTGTATTCTCTTTTACAACACTTCTTTTAGCTGCCAAAGACCTACAAAATGAAAATTGTAGAGAGGACAGCACATTCCTCACCCTGTTTTCCTGTGAACACCCAGTGATACCAGAGGAGGTACTCGTGCAACAGGAAAAAGTCATCAAGGAAAGCTCTGTTCCACTGTTCAAACCCATCACTGCTCCGTGCCTCACCACTTGCCTGGCTGCCACTGAGCGTGACACGTTCTGCTCCCACCCCGACGACTTCCCCCCACCAGCTCTGCGGCACAAACGACCGCTGGCCCACACGGCAGATCTGGCCACACACAATGATAGCCCAGGCAGCTACCAACAACTCTGCTCCTCCAGCAGAACAAGCGAAGCCACAGCAGCACACAGACAAACACCTCCTGCTCCTTATCTGGGTGGCTGTTACAGCTGAACTGATCCTTGTCATCTCTTAAGAGCAACCTGGCTTAGCTCTGGGCTGTACTGAAATTCCCTGTGCTGACACGCTGTTAGGCCACCGGCGAATCCATCGCAAGAAACTTTCTTTTCTCCATTTTGTACCGTGCCTTGTACAATGAGACCTTTGTTAATGATCAGGACTCTGAATTCTAAATAAATAATATATAACTGCAGAGCCCAGACGAATTAAAGAGCGACACTATGAAGACAGGATATAAAAGGTGGGAGAGATGCCACACCCGCTCCGAAAACTGTTTAGGTCTATTATTCTAAGCATCACCTAGAGCTACTGTGAAGAAAAAGACAAGAAAAAGGAGATTCTGGCTTTAATTTCATATATTTAACAGCACAAATGGGAGCTAACAGTTTATCTGCAGAAGGAGCAACTTTCCCTTCATACCCTTAAAAGCCAACAATAAAAAACTCCAACCAGAACAAGTCCCACCAAGTATGAAGCACAAACTGCCTCTCTCTACAAAACCCTCACAGGGCATGACCAAAGCACTTTGTGGGGGAATAAACTGCTCCCACCAAATGTAAAATTTACCACAGCAGTTGTCTAGACATCATTATCAGATGGAAAACACTGCAGCAGGGAGCCCACACGTAGGCAGCAGGACAAGGCAACCGCCTGGCAGAGCACAAGGGGCCAAGGCATCTGCAGACACACAAAACTGGGATTACCTTCAGGACTACCATCACAACATGGTTTTTGAAAGATGCTGCTGTGGTGAGGCCTCAGCGCTGACCCTGAGCTTGGGTACTGCTGTGGCACAAACATCACAGCCAGCACAAGCAAGAGCCTGGTTCTCTTTTACGGGGGGAGATGCCAATCCTCTAGCAGCTCAGCAATGCACAGATTACCCAGCCATCTCCCCACCGACCTCATGGTCTTCACCTTGATACTCTTTTCACCAAAAATCCTCCTTTATCCTTCCTGCATAGCCCAGGCTTTTTGCAGTCAGGGAAGTGTGTGGGGCCAAGAAGCATGTATTCCCTCTTTACAAAGACAGAAACTGCAAGTGCAAATGCTGATGTTTCCCAGCTTTTCATTGTGACAAAAACATATAACTACCCATTGACTGTAAGCAGAGCTCGATACTTGGAGCCAAGTCTGGGCAGAGTAAGAGTCCGCCTCTGCTCCCAGCCTCATCCCACTTTCAAATGGGGACAAAAAAACCCCAACCACCAAGGAACAATTAGCACGCTAACAGCCTCATTTTCACTAAAAGTTAAAAGATGTTTCTCCGCATCAAAAAACACTCAGTTGAAAAGCATGGAAAATAGCATAAAAAATATTGACTTTTCCCCTCTACTGAAATTCAGATTAAAAACTGCACCGAAATAGAAAAATCAGCCAGCTTTAACCAGCCGGAGGGAGACTACTTTTACAATGCAGTACTTACTCCACAGATGAGAACAGGATGAGAGGCATTAACAAAGAGCACCCAGACCACACACTTCTCAACATCAGCTGCAGAATGCAGGTTTACTGTTCTGTACCATCACAACTCAGAAGACAGACACAAATACCACAGTGCATATTAATGATGCCATTGAGCCTTAATGCCTCTCTAGGCACACCATCTTTGCAAACTAGGGAATTCACCCTGGGACTCCGTTTTGACATCAAAAATACAGAAGGAAAACACCCTGACAAATTTTGCTTGGTCTCCTCAGCCTGCAAATGGAACCCATGTATCAGACGCTGTCCTACGTGCATATGTACTTCAAAATCTCTCTACAGAACACTGCTACAAACTTATGTTGTTACAAACTCCCACTCAAAATACTGATGAAAACAGCAGCAGGCAGCAAGGAACCCAGGAAGCGTTCAAGCAGTGCAGCAAGTCGTCTTAAGAGACGGCTGATCTCCTGTCACAAGAACCTCATCCCAGGCCACCTCAATGAAAGGGGAGCTTGCTGCCATGAACTACTCCCACAATGAAAATACTGCACAGGAATTCTACCTTAGTATCTGTTTGCAAATACTGTCCCCAGTCCCGTGGACGTGGATCACTTCTCTCACTGATTCTGACAGTTAATACTCCAGAATAGTCAAAGGGGCTTCGGGCTCATTTCACGCGAGCTCCCTACCTCTACACGTGCAAGATGAAAACCTAGCCCTGGGATTTTAACACAAATACTCTACAACACCTCTGAGAAGCATGGGAAGAATAAAGAACAATTCTGACACAGATTAAAGACAGCATAAAAAGTACACCTAAAGAACAACAGCTAAAGCCTGATGCTGCTTTAACTACTGGAGGAATGATGGCAGCATTTAGAGACCCCACCAGGATTTCTCTTAGACATCCTGCTTAAGGAAGGGAAAAACCTCTAACTTCCTAATATTCTACAATACACCCCATCTCCCATGCAGGGGTGGGAGACTCAGAACATTTGATGTAGAACCAGATATTTAAGGGATAGTACAGCCTTGACCCCTAGCTCTTCTAATACCCCATCCCTCCCCTGGTACGCTCTTTAGAAAAATGGTTCCTTCCTGCTTATGAGAAACAATTGGGTTTTATATTCATCACAAAATATGATTATTCGTTTTCCATTATTGCTGGAGGCATTCAGAGGCTACATAGCTTTTTCAATACAGCATTCCACACTACCATAGCTTTAAAAGAAAAAATGTACCCATTGGAAGAGACACTTTTCTGCTTTCTGCTTTTGCCTTTTCTGGTAATTATGAATGACATGTTTGCAATTTTCCAGATTTGAGAAATACGAAATTATTTTACAGTCATCCTTCTTTTGTCCTTTTATTTTAATACTTAAATTTCCATTTTGGGGAGGAGGGGCACTGCCGTAGGTCTGAATCAGTTCAATGTGTCTCAGATCGCTGTACTAGGGCATTGCTTCACTCGTTTCCAAATCGAAACACTTAACTAAAGACCAGAAAATTTATATCCCCCCAAATTATGAATAATGGCGTGCTGTGTACACTACACAGGTTTCAGCTCAGTATAAAAACAAAGCTAAGATCTGGGATGGAAAAATACAGCAATACAATTCTCTACATAGACGAGATTTTATCACAGGGCAGTTTGCAACTCCAAGTGTAGGCGTGGACCATGGTACTCAAGTATCACCCCTCTGAAAGGAGCGAGCACAAAAACCAGCCGGCCTGCTGGAAAAGTGACATTTCACTCATCTGCATCGGCTGCACTTTTTAAAACCCTCAAAACAGACTCCCGCCAATATTGGGGAAACTAAGGGAACTACATGTGCTAGCCTTAACGCAAACGGACCCTGCCAAACGGGACCCCATATAACTGAAATTCTGGGAAAAAATGAGATAAAATGCCTTTCTCACAAGCCTGAAGAAAAGCAGCGGTAACTTACGGATGTGAGTATCACAACACTCTTTTCAAGAAAGAGTGCAATAAAATTATGAACAGCTTTTTACAAAAGGAAGGCTTTTTATCCTCACTACCACATTTGCTAGCTCAGCCCAGCCAGCCTCCTGCATTCTCTGTAACAGAAAAGTTGTAGGTCCTGCACAATTTGACCAGAGTCTCACATTAATCTCCTTCACAAACACAAATGGAGGAAAAAAAGTCTCGTTCTTAAACTTGGACTATGTATTGGCAAAACCCAGCTTAATGTCACTGAGCTACAACTATACTGAAAGATGCATGTAGTGTATTTGTACTCTGTGCCAGGTACGTTTTCTTTCACTCCTTTCCACAAAGGAGAAAGTATCCTGATTAATATAATCGGGCTACACTAAGGGCAATGGAATCCACATCCTGTCTCGAAACCTGCCTCCAACATCTTAAAACTCCACCACTTGGAACTCGATGCTCCTTCTGAAAGGAAGCCAACATTTGCCACTTACTACAGGATTTTGCAAAACTCAAGATTTCACCCTGACTAAAAACAATTCTCATTTTTTAATTATTTACTAAGGTGTCAAGTAAAACTATTTTTGGGATTGCTGGAAAGATACTGGCTTACATCTGTCATGTTTCAACAGTTTTGAAGAGAAAAGGAAATATTAACATAACACATTTTGTCACATTAGATAATGTCATAACTAAACAATTTAGAACTTGCAAACAGAACACTCACACTGCATACATCTTTGCCAGTTTTTTCAGGAGTAATGAGCCTCAGCTGTGAAAGGGTCTTGCTTCATAAGGTATGTAATAAATCATTATCGGAGCGAACCCAGCTCCCATGTTGTTCGTTTTCGACTGCAATTATTAACACCTCATGGGATTTCACACAAATGTTTAGGTTAAGAAAATAGTTAAGTGTATTTTTATTCACATGAAGTTATTACATGCTAGTAATGTTTCTTCTAGCCACTTGTGAATTTAAGCGTCCTTTTTGATCGGAGGAGAAGCTGCAAGTAACACACTTGGTGGGAAAGCATGAGAGCAATTCTGCCCCTTCACGTTACGCAATTTAGGCTTGTAAAGTCTTTCTCTGCAGAAGGAGTTCTGTTTTGGAGGGAGGAGTAAAACAGCAGGCTCTAATAAGCAGTTAATTATTGGAGCAAAAAGTAAGCAGATTTTAGTTCTGGACGGTAAAGATCCAAAGCAGCTTTGAAAAGTCAAGCCTATTTCTGGCACCCTGAAGCTGTACGTCAGTCTCTTTCAGGGCTGAGCAATGTGCCTACATATAACACTGCAGAAGAGCAAATACTCACATGCCCTTGATCGTCCAGCTCATTATTGGTAAGCTTCAGTTTGTCGAAGCTGATCACTTGTCTCATCCACGTCTCCCCAGAGGCGGGTGAATCGGGGTGAATATAAACACGAGGCGGTACTGGGGAGTCAGCATTACCAGCCACCATCCACTTGGAGCTATGATAAACATACCTATAAAAAGAAAACAAATACCTTTAACCATAAAACCCAAAATAACTTAACAGACCCATTCAGTATTAATAGATCAGGGGCCATACCTACAGCAAGAGCCCACCAATTAATGGAACACGAAAGGACAATAAATAAAAGGGGTTCTTTTTTTTTTTTAGTTATTTCAAAACACAGTTCTGGTAACTGCCAGAGGAAGGTTAAAAACCACACTCTGATCTGATCTTAGTCTTCTCAAAATCAGTAACAGCCTTAACACTAGGCTCCACACTGAGCTTTGAGCTGCTGTCAGTTCATTGATGGCTACAGCTCCGCTCTGAATAGGCATCAGCAAACAGGGAAGAATCTAGTCCTTCATTTATCAAATCGAGTAGTAATTCCATATTTGGAAGATTTAACATGTTGACTCTAATATAAGACTCTCTAAATAAAGCTATTGAAGGGAAAGAACATTATGATTGGGAAAAATAACGAAACTATGTGAAACTAAAAAGGCGTAAAAATGAAAAAACACAGCCCATATTTCATCTGATAGGCCAATGCTGCCAAAGTAATTTTCTAATAAAAATAGTGCCTGCTTTGGTACAAAACTTATGTTGAAGGCAGACACAGGGCAATTTAAAAAGCACTAATTAAAAACTTCAAGGTATTTTTTTCAAGTACAATAAAAAATTCCAGTAATTCAGCTATGATTTTTAATAAAAAGAAAAAAGATTTTATCAAGTCATTTGCTTGTACAATTCAGTTCCTTATTAGAAAAAGACAAACAGCATAATTGGAAATGAAAACAGAATGATCCAATATATGCACTACTACGGACAATTCGCATCACGTAAAACTAAGATCTAGAATGGTGGTGAAATTCTCTCCTGGAGACCCAGATCACACAGTCAGTCAACTGCTGTAACATTTTTCACTGATTTTATATTTGTTGTCTTACACTAAATACATACTTTCCCTGCAGAAGAAAACAAAGTCATAAATATACATAAAATATTTTGAACACCTTAAGCTTCCCAGTATTTACAACATTCCATTTCGCTAGAAATCCAGACCCAGCTGCAATTTTCTTCATTTCCATTTAGCTTTGCTATCTGCTCTGACAGCTAAAGACTAGGCTTCATATGTGACTGAGGTTGCATCTTTAAAATCTAGGGATGTGCAAGACAGGTTGTAAACCCACAGAACAGCCAAAATTAAACTAGCAGTCAGCAGTTAAAAAAAAAATCATAGATTGCACAGGAAAGGAGAAGTGGAATCAAGTAAAACGTGTGAAACACTAACATTTAACAGGAAGGTTAAAGGCATGGTACTTGTACATGATTACAGAAATTTAAGTTTGTCACTGAAGAAAATACACCCTTCAAACAACTTCTGTTAAGTTACTCCAGTTATCTGGGCATCACATATCACACTGGGCAGACAGTGCAGCTCAGTATGACTGTATTTATTTTAAATGAAATGAGGTTTAAACAACTCATACTCAATGTAACTTTTTAATTTTTAATAATAACTCTTTTTTCCATTTGGAATAATTATCTCACTTTTTCTATGAATTAAAGAATTGCTCAGACCTTCTAGGAATGGTATGCTTATATTGCTAAGTAAATGCACACATGCAACACAAAGCAAGAGAAGGGCTTTCATCTCAGTTGCACTGCCTTGGTCCAAATCAAACAGCATTTTTTCTCTATGGTACAGTCAGAAAAGCCCCCCCCGACTGGGTATCCTCAGCACTGGTACCTGCACCTTGTTGAAAAACACAAAACCTAAAATGGTCCTGAGAAATGTCTTATAGGCTGCACGAGAAAAGGACAAAATTCAGTCAACGAGGCATGGACACACAAAAACCATAGGGCAGTGTTTGCTTAGGAAACAAGGCAGCATTCCTGCAGACCCAAGCTTCTAGCCTTAGTCTGAAATATTCCTAGTTCTACAACTAAATCTGCAGTGGCTTTCCTTATATTATACAAAGTATAGGGTTGAAGCAATCAAACTAGCAATTGGTAAGGGCCTGATCCTGCCTCCGCTGAACGACTTGGCCAGGCTCCTCCTCGCTACTACAGAGCATGGGATGGGATCTGTAAAGCAAGACCTACAAAACAGCTCCTAGTAACTGCCGTGGGCCCAATCCTGCAAACATTTCTGCAGGTTTCAGCAGAAACTATCAGTGGTTTCAGCGGAGTCCAACTCGCTCCCTCGAAGCACAACTGCCCTCGAAATGCTGAGAGTTTCAGCTTGTAATTCCTACTCTCAGATGTCCGAAGAACAACTACTTTAGTTCCTCACATTATTCTTCAGACAACAATGCCACTAATTATTTAAAAAACAGTAATTAGAAACGCTGCTCTTTGTGAATCTAAGCAACCAAATATTTGAGTGATAAACCACCTTTAAATTAAATTACATAAGTCAAAGCATGACCAAGAAAGCTTATATACAATTAAATCAATGCTATCAATGTTATTAATTCATTTTAGTGACATTTCGCACGAAAAAAAATGTGCATTCTTGTACTCATTTGTTAATAGGAAATAATTCACAGTGACATGATGAGGAACAAAACACGGTAACATCTCCTGATGGCACTAGAACTGCACTCTCTGAAAGCCAAAACCTGAGCATCTGCCCACAGCACATACACAACACCAGGCAAATGTATAAAGAGCTTCAACAGACATTTTAGTTGCTTCAGCATATTGAGCACCATTTTTTTTTTTAATGTGCTGGGATGAAAATAGGAATCTGAAAGAGAGTTAAACATGACCGTCTCCTAATTTATGTAGTGTTAATGTTTTCTTCCATTAGCCAAGTTTCCTGTGGCTTGCATCCTACTTTTTTTGCCTTAAAATCACCATACCTGTATCTTTTGTTATCCACTGGCACAATATCCATAGCAATGTAATACTGCTGATGTGGGTCTAAACCTGAGATCTTCACTCTCATTGCGGGAAACATCCGCCTGAACATGGAAAGAGAGAGGTCATGTTTAATAGGAAACAGACTCGGGAAGGGTTGTTTAGGAAAAGTAACCGGTTCGTGGGATTTTTCTCGTTCTTCTTTTTAGCCTACACAGTCCTTTTGGACGATTATAGTTACATGGCCATGAAATGGCCCATTCGATATGTCAAAACAGATTTCTAAAGTGCATTTACTTGAACAATGCTTCGTATGTTTTGGGCTACGCTCTGGGAGTACAGCTATTACCACATCATTTCAACTTTATTGTTAGACAGTAAATCATTTGGGTTTGAGACTTTACTTTAGCATTTTAAAGCCCGTTTGAGATATTAGCTAGAATACATTTCTGGAGATGTGCAAACACCACCTCCACCCAGGAAGACCAATACTTACAGACACGCCAATTGCCACTGAAGTTACAACTGACAGCAGCAAATGGCGTTATCATTTCTGCAGCAGCAAATTAGAAAGCTGAATCCACGGTGATAAAATTATAACACCGCAAGGATGCAGTCGTAAAAGCCAACGTGCCATGCTGTAACCCAACAATATGGTCTTTATTGAGACAGGACTTCCTGTCTGCTGCTTACTAAAGGTGAAGTGCAAGAGCTACTCTGTCTTTGAAAGGTAGAGTAAAACTTCTTTATTGAAAGCAGAAACGAATCTACGAGGTAATTTCTTAAAAAAAAAAAACAAACAACCAACCTAAACAAAGCCCCAACGTTCAGGATTTAGATCCCTCTGCAGAGAAAACAATGTCTTTAACAAATGCCGTGGTTTTAACATAAAAATGCACTTCTTAGCCCACATTTGGCATGCCTGCTATTGAGAAAGTTCATTTTTGAAGCTCAAACAAAACAAAAAAGTCCTAGTGACGAGCTGACTGCAAGCCAATGAAAGGTACTTTTCTGTGGTTTATAGACCTGAAAGCCATTCCAGTTTACTCAGTATTTGCTGCTGTTCGGAAAAAAAAAAAAAAAATCAATTAAATGTCGTTACTGGGAAAAAAAACAACTCTATCTCTGCTATTTCTGAATAAGCGAGAGGGCAAGGCAGGCTACGCTTAACTAGTTTTTGCTGTTGTTTCAGTGCACCTGTAAGATAAAACAGAAATTCCCCGACTGGACTCTCTGAAGACAAATGTTGCTTTGTGCTGTCGAAGACTGCGTTCCAATCACTAATAAAGCCTCTCTGAAAATGCAGAGGGTACCATATGGATTCAATAAAATATGTTTTCGTAATTTCTAATAAGTTCAGATACTTTTATACTGCCCAGGTTTCTGCCATGTGTATCCACTGGAAAGAGTAAAAGTTTCCCCTCAGAAGAGCACGGCGCTCCCGGACCTCGCCCTAATGACCAGGAAACCCGAAACGCCACACGCTCCCGTGCCCACCCGAAATTATCGCCATCTACCTGCCTCATAAATCTGGGGGGTTCCCCCCCACCCAGTTTTGGCCCGCTTTGATGTGCCCTCCCGCCCCGGCAGAGCCCCGCGGGTGCCCGTTACCTTCCCGCCTTGGTGATGATCATCTCGGTGCCGATCTCGTGGAACCTCCTCCAGAGCTCGGCGCCCTGC
>NW_008588904.1:0-22278 GCF_000691845.1 Merops nubicus
TACCCAACGGTAGAGGTTGGGTGGCAAAGATCCTGGGGTTCGGGTGTCAGTAATGACAGAAGACAGCTTTAATTCTACCACTACTGATAACAGTAATAACAATAATAAAATGGAGTATATACAAATATATACAAAACCAGTATTGAACCCAACTCCCTCCTTATCCCACCAGACTAGGACACTTTTTTTTTTTTACAAAGAAAAGTTTATCAGATAGATTTCCTTTAATCAAAAGCAGCTTTTAAATGATTGTAAACTACAGCCATAATTCAAAATTAGAAATACAAACATTTCATGTGATACAAGACCTAACTGAAAAATCTACCTGTAAAAGTTATATACTAAATTCTACCTAATGGCAAAAATTCAACAGTATGATGCCTCAGTGAAGACCTGGTTACTTGTAGTACTGACATGATATTGAATAATATCTTACTACTGCTATTTTATTTCCAGAAAAGAATAAGTTCTTGCCCTTATAGTAGCTGGCATGTGGCTATGTTTTGGATTTGTGCTGAAAACAGTGTTGGTAATATAGGGATGGTTTCAGCATTGCTGAGTAGAGCTTCCACAGGGCCAAGGCCTTTGCTGCTTCTTATACCACCCCACCAGCAAGAAGGCTGGTGGTGCACAAGACGTTGAGAGGGAACACAGCTGGGACAGATGACCCAAACTGATCAGCTGTTCATCTTTCTTTAAATTAAACTGTTCAAATTTCCTTAAATTCCTTAAAGGTATATTCCCAACAGGCACCCAAACTTGTTTTGTCTAAAGGAGTGCTGGGCAACTTCGGTTGCAATAAACACCCATTTTGTGATAGCAGCTGTTGTTTTTTTCCGTGGGTGCTTCTGTGACAAGAACCCTTTAAACTCAAATCAATCTATGACTCTATACCAGAGCTAAGACAATAAAGCTTTAAATATCCTGAAGCCTATGTACTTGGTACTTCAGAAGTCTTTAAAGTAAACCTAACAGACATCAACTGCAACTGTAATTCTGTAACATAATAATTTTTTTTTCTTTTTTCAAAATCTATAACACTTCACTAACCCAGTTGAGGAAAAAACAAAAATCAAACCAAATCAAACCAAACAAACAAAAAAAAAAAACAAAAAACAAAACAACAAACAAAACAACCCAACCAACCAAAAAAAAAATCAACAAATAAACACAAAAATAAATCTGGCATTGCTTTCCTTTTTTCCTCTCATTGTTTAACAGTTAGCTTCAGTTGTGATAAATTAGCATATTTCAAAGGAAATGGACTTCAAAAGGCTTCTAGCTTCTATGTGAAAATTAATATTTGTACATAGGAACTAAAGTACTAGAAAAAGATATTCCAGAAACATCCATTTGAAGAAACAATGATTAATGCAGACTGTCAACAAAATGTAGTTCAAGTCATTTCAGTTCAAGTAAGAAAGTGGAGTCTTGATAAAATACAGTTTAAAACGAGCAGGCATTTAGAATATCATTATTCATCCAGCTTTGCTTTTGCATTAAGTTTCACCTTAGGAAGAGTTGACAAAGATGAGATTGAGGTTTTGCCAATTGATTTGAAGTTTACTGTCTGGAAACAAAAAGAGAATATCAAAGAAAATTTATTCAGCTCTGCCTTTGAAATGTTCAGAAATTAACGATAAATGGATGTAGGGTGTTAGCACCTCCATCAATGCCAAAGATCTATTTATCAGTGTCTAGTGACTACAGTCAGTTTTCTAAAAATCATGTGATTTTCAATTGCACTGATAAGTTGCTATTTGCTCTAAATTTGAATTGCAGAGAACAGCATGAAAATTCACAACTCTCCAGATCTTGATTTGATGCTCAGACTGATTTCAGCAAAGAATAGGTGCCACTATACCCTTTGCAAAGCTCCTAGCACACAGGAATGTTGTAAAACTCAGTCAAATAAATTTGAAATATACTCATGAACTCTGTAGACCATCTGAAGAGCACTATGAATCATCTTCATGAACATTTTAATAATGAAAACACTTGATTTTCAAAGTTAACTGATCTATCCTTGATTTGAAAGGATGTAAGATCTTACCTTTTAAGAATACGTATCTGATTTTTAGAGCGCTCATTTCTTCCATGTGGAAAGTCATCCTCTTTCAGTGCTTTGATCACCGACAATTTAAGGCACCAAACCAAAACCACGTTTGTCAGCTGGTTGCTAGTCACTAAGTCACCAGTAATTGTAATTACTAGTGATCACAATTCACATATTTATGAGTTTACTACTAGTGAATTGTGATTCTTAATCATAGATTGATTATGCTCTGAAAACATTTTGTAAGTATTCTTGTCTTCACACTGTCCAAATATGACAAGAGTGTGTTTGTATCTGAGCAAATGCAGTTTACTTTATCACTCTAAATCTCATGATTTTAGCAGTGATATCTAAATCTCATGATTTTAGCAGTGATACGTGACTGTGACAGAGATATAAAAGAGATTAATACTCTGCAGTGAGTAAGTCTCTGGGTTTTCTAAGGTGTCGTTTCTGGACAGTGAGATGACAGTTTCCAGTGAAGATAAAATAGCAGGGGGAGATAGGAATACGTTTCCAGCATGAGGTGGATGTTGCTATGGCTTCAGGCACTCGCAGCATGCAAAATGTATAAAGTTACCATCTGTTCTATTGATCTATTGAGGAATAGGATATGATTAGCTTTAATATCTCTCCAACTATCAACTACTCCTCTCACATTTCTAGACTACAACTTCCCATTACAAATATAAATAGTTTTGCTGTGGATGATGCTCTACCATGTGTAGCCATAAAATATATGCATGTTCCAATGGAAATGTGCGTCTGGCTCATTAGAGCCTAAGAGCTTTTTTTTTTTTCTCCTAAGCTTCTGCAGGGAATGTTTTACTTTAGGTGGATGATTTTCTGGGAGTCCAGTAAGTCACTCTGTTGAGAACATGCTTATGAATTACTGTTTTCTTTAAACAATTAAAAATGTAATGATTTCGCTGTGTAAATTTAGTAGGAGCCCTGAAATAGAATCAAAGACAGTTTGTAAAAGAGTACAAGTATGATATAAAGCTATCTTGTTCCCAATTACCAGTTACAGTTCTAGGACAGCTTATTTTTAAAATTATTGAGGACTGGATCAAGTAGAAAAGCAGATTCCAGCCCTCGAGGTTAGAAACAGGTTCTGAAAATTAAATCAGTTGGGTAGGAAGTAAGCTGTCTCCTGTACTTGTAGGGCTAAAGGCCAAGGATAACAGGCTGCCCTTTAACCTTGCGCACTGAGACGCAGCATTACATAACGCTCACACCTGCCATTTGCATGAACGCTTTTCCTCACAGTTCCTTGAGAGGAGCAAATAGGGCAAATTTCATTACAGTCCTTTAAACTCTAGCAAAATATGACTTTGCAAGGAAATTGCAGCACAAAACAACCAGTACTGCTTCTGGAAAGAAAGACTATTTCATGCCACAGAGGATGCCAGCCAACAGATTTCAAGACTGAAAAATAATTACAAGAACTAGACAAACTGAGTGAGACAAAATGCAAAAAGAGATGTTAGAGAGGAGTCCTTTATAGCCTTCTTAAAAAGATTTCTTCATCAGACAACTCAGTAAAGAAACAGCAGTTCTTATGTGAAGCTCACAAGCCTCACTGGTAGCCTACATGCAGGCACAGTATTTGTGATAAGCCGAAAACAGGCAGACACATGCAGAGTAGCTAGCTATATGGAGCAGATAACAAAGATGATGCCTCTGCATATTAGAAGCATCAGCATGCTTTAGGAGGTAAGTCCCACATGTATGAGCTGAATGCTGATGACAAGAATGCATTCCTCTATCTCTCAGTAATTACAATGTACCACTGCAAGAAACTACTGGCATTATCACAGAATAGTTGAGATTGAAAGGAACACCTGGAGGTCATCTGGTCCAATCCTACTGCTCAAGCACGGCCACCTAAGGTCTGTTGCCCAGAATCATAGCTTTTGAATGTCTCCAAGGTGGGAGACTCCACAGCCTGTCAGACTCTGACCAGCCTATGCCAGTATTCAGTCACACTCACTGGGAAAACATGTTTCCTGATATTTAGAGGGAAAACCCTGTGTTTCAGCTTGTCCCCATTGCCACTGGTTCTGTCACTGGGCACCACTGAAAACAGCCTAGCTTTACACTATCCCTTCTGCTATTTATGTACATTAATAAGATCCCATCTGAGCTTTCTCTTCTCTTCTCCAGCTAAAGGGTCCCAGTTCTCCCAGCCTGTCTTCATAGGAGAGATGCTCCAATCTGACATGTTTGTGGCCCTTTGTTGGTCAGTCCCAGGTAGCTCCATGTCTTCTTCGTGCTGAGCAGTGCAGAACTGGACACAGTACTCCAAGTGTGGCCTCACCAGTGCTGAATAAAAGGGATCACCTCCCTTGACCTGCTGCCTATACTTTCTCTAATGCATCCCAGGATCTAATCAGTCTTCTTTGTGGTGAAGTCACACGGCTGACTCCTATTCAACATGGTGTCCACCAGGACCCTGAGGGCCTTTTCTGCCAAGCTGCTTTCCATCCCTGTGGCCCCCGAGGGTTGTTCCTACTGAGAAGCAGGACTTTGCATATCTCTGTGCTGAACTTCATGAGGTTCCTGACAGCTCATCTCTCCATCTCCTTAAAGATCCTCTGGATGGCACCATGACCCTATCAGCCACTCCTCCCAGTTTGGTATCATCAGTAAGCATGCCCCATCATACAGCTCATTATTGAAGATGTTAAATAATATTAGACCTAGTATTGAACTCGGAAGATATACTGGCCCCAACTAGACTTTGTTCCACTGAGCACAAACCTCTGGCCCTGGCCATTAAGCCAGTTTTCAGCCAACCTAATTGTCTGCATATCCAGCCCATACATCCACAGCTAGTCTATGAGGATCTTATGGGATATAGTGTCAAAGACCTTACTGAAGTTCAGACAGACAATATCCACTGCTCTGCCCTTGTCTACCAGGCCAGTCATTTCATCATAGATATTCATCAGGTCGGTCAAGCATGACTTCCTCTTGAATCCATGCTAACTACTCTTGGTCACCTTCTGGTCATTCATGTGCCTGGAATTGTTCCCATGTTTAATTGCTCCACCGCCCTCCCATTGATGAAGATGAAGCTGACTGGCATGTTATTCTATTGGTCCTCCTTCTTGCAGTTCTTGAAGACAAGATTTTCTTTTGCTTTCCTCCATTCTTCAGATGCAATTCTCTCAGTTCCATGATTGCCATGATTGATCATTTTATCAATAATGGCCTTTCAGTTCCATCAGGCAGCTCCCTCAGTGCTCATGGGTCCATCATGGCCCGTGGAATTTCATATGTCCAGTTTTCTTAATATTCCTTGACCTAATCCTCATCCACCAAAGGCACATATTCCTTGCTCCAAGCTTACCACCTGGTTTCTGGAACAGTCTTGCTAGTAAAGACCAACGCAAGGAAGAAATTCAGTAGCCCAGCCTTTTCCATGCTCCATGTAACCAGATCACCTGTACTACTGAACAATAGACCCACATTTCCCCAGTCTTCCTTTTGTTGCCTGTATTGTTGAAACCCTTCTTGTTGTCTTTGACAGCCCTGGCCAGATTCAATTTCATTTGGGCTTTAGCTTTTCTAACTTGATCCCTGGTTGCTTGAACAATGTTTCTTCATTCCTCCCAGATTACTTGTCTTTGCTTCCACCTGCCATGTGCTTTCTTTTTGTGTCTGAGTTTGTCTAGGAGCTCTTTGTTCATCCACCTCATCCTCCTAGTATTTTTGCCTGACTGTGCTTATTAGAATGAAATTCTCTTGAGGTTGGAAGAGGTGAATATTAACGAGCTCTCCTGTGTCTCTCTTCCTTCCATGGCCTTATCTCATGTGACTCTTCTGGGCAGACTTTGGCCTTGCCAAAGTCTTCTCTTCTGAGGTTTGCAGTTGTGAGCTTCCATTTCATCCTCCTCCCTGCCTTAGGGCTCCTGGACTCCACCATCTCATGGTTACTGCAGCAAAGGCTGCCTTTGATCTTCACCTCTCCAATGAGTCTATCTGTATTAGTGTCTATGAGGTCCAACAGACCATCTGTCATGGGCTCATCTGTCACTTGGAATAAATTATCCTCAATGTAATCCAGGAACCTCCTGGATTGCTTGTGCCCTGCAGTGTTGCCCCTCCAGAAGGTATTGTGGTGGTTCAAGTCCCCCATGAGGACCAGAGCCTACAAACATGGAACTGTTCATATTTGTCTATAGACAGCCTCATTCATTTGTTCTTCCTGGTCAGGTGGCCTATGGCAGACACCAACTATAGTGTCACCTTTACCTGTCCTCTCTTCAAACCTAGCTCATAAAATCTGTTGGCTCCTCATCCATCCCCAGGTAGAGCTCCATGCATTTCACCTGCTCTCTCACATGAAGTGCAGTTCCCCTTCCCTGTCTTCCTATGCTGTCCTTCCTGAAGAGCCTCTATCACTCCACTGCAACACTCCAGTCATTATACCAAATCTATTTTTAGACCAATACCAAAACAGATGTCGCAGACATCCCAGATCAGATTGTCTTGAATGTCAACCGTTAAAAAACCCCACTCACACTAGACTACCACACATGCTATTGGAGTGATGCATGAGCAGCTATAGTACAGGAATATGTGTACGGGAATATTTTATTAAATCAACCTTCCTCAGTGATCTGTACTGAAACAAAACCAAAGAAATGGACTAGAAATAGTGTGGTCAAATCTCAGGTAGCCTTTAAACTAAGCCTAAAGATTAGCTTAATTCAGGAAATCACAGAGATACTCCTTTGTCTCTTTCATTCTCAATGAGTTCTACTGTGAGTATTTGCACAGAGCAGGGTGAGTATTCCAGAAGACTAATATACCTAAAACATGGGAAAATGTGAGTCTGTGAAGACATCTGTGAAGACAGATGTTGATGCCAGTGCTATATCATTGATATGCATCCTGGCAAAATTATATCTGGAAAATGGCCAGACCTATCAACATCCTAGTGATGAACTGTCATCTAGGTGTGGCAACTGTTTTAGGCCTGTTTGTATTCAATATGTATGACAATTAGGTACTTTTGCATATGTATTTACAGAAGGCCATGGTATGCAGTGGGAACTAGCACAGAAGAAAGCACGCAAAGACTTAAGGGTATTCTTTCTTTCAATTCCAGTTCAGCCATTTTCATTTTAGTGAAACCAACAACTGTCTTGCACAATACGTCATTATGTAGTCTAGGAGTTGACCTGATCAAACATGGGAATAACAAGGAGAAATCCACTGCATAAGACTGCATGTACATGAGACAGAAATGGTATACTCATATAGAAAAAAGATGTAAAAGATTGCGTACGTGTGTCAAGATTTTCAAGATTTCATTAATAGTCAGAGACCAGCTGACAGATTTTCTTGTCAAAGTATCTCTTCTCCAAAAGGATTTGTATGACAGGATACTCTTAAAATTTTCCATGTACCTACATGACCCATCAAGATACTTACTGCTCTCAGGAGAGGTAACTAATAGATAAGGAAACGGTGCTGTGGGCAGAACTGGCCATCATTTCACTAACTGCAGTGGGTAAGAACTCAATGAAAATTTCTACAGCTCAGCAAACTCCCTAACCACATCTGCAGCTTGCTAGGTTCTGCCAGAAGAGGCAGCCATTCAGGAGCACCTAAACACAAATGTAAATAAGACACTAGAGTGCTGATTAAGGGTTATGCCTCGCTGAGCCTTATTGTCATAGATGTTGCAGTTCTCCAAAGCGTGTAGTGTGGGTATCAGCATATCACTACACATAACATTTATATTCATTGTGTTGTCTGGTAGCCATATTGTCATCAGACTCAGAGAGTATGTCACAGGGACTGTTTCTCCTCATGTTTGAACCTGCTGGTCCTAAACCACTTGACACAAAATTATGACCCAGGAATGGATATCTGCTGAAGCCTTACCAGGGACAAGATCTCTAAGCTGTTCCATTTTCTTTAAGCTGGAAGGTTTTTTTTTATATATTACTCACTTTATATATTGTTTCATTACTATTACTGCTGTTGTTGTTACTTCTCCTTTTGCTTTGTTCGTTAAATTCCCCTCATCTCAGCCCATGGTGTTTCGCCTTTTTCTCCCAATTTCCCTTTCCCTCCCACCAGTGGGCTGTGGTGTGTAGAGGGTGAATGAGCAGTCATGTGATGCTAAGCTCGTGGCTGGGTCTAAACCACAACCTACACTGCCTGTTTCAAGATTTTCCAAGCCAAAAATTGTATCCATATGCTTGGGTTTAATAATGCTCAATGAATATTTTCCTATAACTTTCTATTTATAACATTTTGAACATACTTCTTCTTTTGTTAAATACAAGATCTTGTAGTATTTTTATGAAGAAATGCTTCTTTTTCCTTCTTTATCCTGCTGTCTAATCTTTTCAGTAGCTACAACCTAATCATTATTCTTTATATGTCTTCATGTAATTCATGACTTCATGTATTTCACAATATTTTTCTTCCACACTATTACTTTTCAAAAATATGAGGGTTTTATACCTGCTGGTTTTGCCTGGGAAGAAAAGACCCCCAGCGGGACCCCAGTAGTCCCTCCAGGGTGGTCTTCAGCAAAGAGGAGGACAGTGGCGGTTAAAGGAGGGATGGGCAACGATCACTTTCTTCCAAAATAAAAGGTTTTAATAACATGAAAATAACAAAAAACACTTGAGGCAGGCACTAAAACAGCACCCACCCCAGGGGGAGAAGCGAAAGAGCATGTGGCCTTGGGGTCAGAGGTTTTTAACAGGTAGGTAGGTGGGTTTACAAAAGGCATTGTCCTGTAAGGATATAGGGATGGGATACCTACAGATCAGGGGTCCAATGGGTGTTAGGGGATTGGTCTTGTGGTGGCTAAGCCAACCACAACCTGGGAAAGATGGAAAATTCTGGATGTATGCCCATGTTTGGGGACAAAGAGGTAATAGAAACCTGTCTCCAGGAGGCACACTGCAACACCACACCTTAAAATTTTATCCATCGTTGGATTCTCTCAGCCATTCTTGTTACACTTTCCTGCTCTTATTTTTTTACGGCACTGCCTGTGTCGAGGGGCTGACCAGAACTGCATGTACTTTTGAAGACACAGGCACAAAATTGGCTTACATGGTGTCAAAATTTTGTTCTCTAATTTTATCCTAACAATATTCAACATCCTTTTAGCTCTCCTGACTATATCTGAATAGCAAGATGACATTTTTTGGAGAATGCTTAATTCTAAAATCTCTTTCTGAAGTAGTATTGTCTAGCTTAGATCTTTCATTAATCTCTCTTATTTTTTTTTAATATATTTCATAGATTGTCTGACACATCACAAGCATAAGTGAAGCCTTGACCAACATGCTTATGTAGTAAGTGTTCAATTCCTACGAGTTCCTTTTGTGTCAAAATAAATGCCTTTGCTGAGACTGAAATTATTCCCTGCTTTCACAAGGGCCTATTTTCTTAGCTTCTCCTTTTTGAACAGAAAGAGTTGCTGGAGAACTCCATAAACCTTTGCAAATTCTAAATCAAGACTTGGTGAAATAACTTTTGGAAAGTCACTTTCCTTTGCCTCTTCGGAGTGAAAAACACCAGAAGCTGTCAGACAGACCCAGTTCCAGCTGGCTCCAGGATCAACCCACTGCTGGCCAAAGCTGCACCAATCAGAAAGGTTGGTAGCCCCTCTGTAGTAACATATTTTTAAGAGGGTAAAGGATGCTGTCGGACAGCAGCTGTTAGAGAAGAGTAAAATTAGGTGGGAGAAACAACTCTGCACACACCAAGGCCAGCAAGAAGGATGAGGAGGAGGTGCTTAAGGCACCAGAGCAGAGATTCCGCTGCAGTCTCTGGTGAAGACCATGGTGAGGAAGGTTGTCCTCTTGCTGCCCATGGTGTCTGTATTGGAGGTACCCACCTGCAGCCTATGGAGGCCTCCATGCTGGTGCAGGTGAGCAAGACCTGAAGGAAACTGAAGCCCATGGAGAGCTGGAGCTGGAGCAGGCTTTTGGTAGAAAGTGTAGCCTGTGGATAAGAACAAGCTGCAGGAACAGGTTTTCAGGCAGGACCTGTGGCCCCATGAGAGATACACAATGGAGCAGAAGAAGAGTGTGAGGAGGAAAGAGCAGCAGAGATGAAGTGTTGTAAACTGACCACAACCTCCATTGCCCATCCTCCAGTGCCACTTGGGGTGGAGGCAGTAGATGGAAAGGCTGGAGCAGTGGCGTTTTTAGATCGTTCTTATTTCTCATGATCCTACTCTGTTGAACTTGCAATAAATTAATTTCCCACAGTTGAGTCTGATTTTTCCATGACAGTAATTACTGAGTTTTCTCACTCTTTTTCTTAACCCACAAGCTTTCAATTGCATTTTTTTTCCCCTGTTCTGTTGAGAGAGATGAGTGATAAAGTGACTTGGTGGGCACTGGGCAGCTAGCTAACATCAACCCACCACACCACCATTGCTGATGCTAGAAGGGACCCCTAGAAATCTCCAGTCCAACCTGCTGATAATCAAGATTGCATAACTCTCTGGATGTGGCTGGTTCTGGGGATTTCCAAGAACAGAGACTCAACAGCCTCTCTGGGCCTCCTGTTCCAGTGCTTGCTTGTTGGGGAAAAAAAGCAAAACAAAACACCACCAAAACAGCAGTTTATTTTGTTTAACTGGAATTTCCTCTATTTTAATTTGTGTCCATTACTTCTTGTCTAGTCACTGGGCACCAGTGAGCAGATTCTGGCTCCCTCTTCATTTCCTGCTATCAGATATTTATATGCAAACACAACACTGAATTGTATTTCCATACCTGAGCATCTTCTGGAAGCTACCACTCATTAATTAGAAGTTGAAACTGCAGGACACTGATGAAAATATCAAAGGACTATACTAAGAGTTTACCACTTTGCTATGTCCCAGGTCTTCAACCCTTCAATGTTTGGACCTGATACAGTCTTACTCTATTGTTCTTTCTGCAGATCGCCAACACTGGAATAAATTAATTTTAGTTATAAGTCCCTGACTCAGAATTCTCAATCATTTTCCTTTAAGAATATTTAAGAGTAGAAGAATTGAGTATTCAGGTTATAAAAATCTCAGTCAAAATGCTGAGAGTTGTTATGTACAGACAATATAACTGAAGTATTTAATGGGGCTTTAAAACATAAAGTTTTAAGCGTTGTCACAATTTCATCTCGTATAGTACAGTACAGTACTTTGTACTGTACATGGGGGTGAAAGCACAATTTTCTACATTTTAAATGCCATTTCTAAATCAAGGAGAGGGAACAACCACTGTTTTCTGTCACAAAGAAAAGATGACCTTCAGTAGTCTGTAACTTATTGGAATATTTCAGCACATGTTATCAAAAGCCTAAAGCTATTGCCGAGCTTTTTCCTTTAAGAAAGTGCTTTTAGAAAACCCTCCCCTCCTCCAAGTCCCTCACTTCTATTAGATTTTGTGTATTTCTATCTGAAATGCATTTCAACACCTAAAATGTATAATTTATTGTTTTCTGAGATTATTCAGTGATATGCAGCTGATGAAAATCATCAGATTCTTGAAGAATAATTTGTTTTGTGAGTAATTCTTTTGTGGTTTGTACTGCAGATAGTAAATTCTGTTGTTTCAGCTTTGAAATGCTTTCCGGAGGGTGGGCAGCCGGTAGGATGATGTTGGGTATTGTTCTGCAATATAAGCAGTGTGCTCTGAAAAGATAAATCTTGGCGTGGAGAGAGAGTAGGTTGGCAGAGAGGAAGCAGAAAATACTGGACTTTAATGATTCAAATGTAAAGACACTATGGCAACTTACTGCTATTCTACTAAAGTTTAGCTCTAATGGCCTTGAGGAAGATACTGATTTTCATGCTTTTCTTTCTACTGGAATGTGTCAGTGTCCTGGTTCCATGTAAAAAGGGGTTCAGGGCAGGACCCACACGGAACAGAACTAGGTACTCGCCTCTCCCCCACCCCCTCGAGAGAGAGAGAGACACTTTAAAAAAAAAAAATGAAGTATATTGTTCAACAAGGAACAGAAAACGAAAAAGGGAGGTAAGGAAAATAATATATACAAAGATTAGGGGAATAATACAAAAGATAAAATATACAAAACCCTCAGAAATGGTTCCAGGGTCCCACGGAGTGAAAGGAGAACTTTCCTCTCCGAGCTCCAAGGCAGGAGTGAAACAAAAAACCACTCCCTGCCTCTTATCAGAGTGTGTGTGGGAAGGGGAGGGAATACAATGGTTTCACCCCCACCCGGGGTCCTCCCAGTTGCTGGAAGGTCACGCCCCCATTCCAAGCCTCAAACCACAACAGTCAGAAAGAGAAAACTAACAAAATGAGATGGAAAGAAAGGATAACAAGGCAGAAAATATAGAAACTGCACAGCAAGTATAAAAAAATAATAATACTAAAACAGACCATAGTAAATGAGGCATCAAAAAGTTGTTTACAAACACACTTCTAGAATATCTGTCAATGCTTTGTAGCTGACAGATTTCTGCTTTGCAAGTTGCTGTTATTCTGCAAGCATAAGGGAGGAAGGAATAGGGAAGAGATGAGAGGGCTTTCTACTGCACTAAACTTGGGATAGTTTCCCCAGAAAAGATAGCTGCTTGATTAGCTGCACAGATAAGGTACAGAGCTATTGCATCCAAAAATTTTATGTATAAAATCTTGGCAACGTAAAGATTTTATCATCATATATATCAGAAAACCATTCAGTAACTACTCAGCTTTCTTCACTCAGACCTAGAAAAGAAATCGAGTTTCAGTAATTATTCTTGTATGGAGGACTAATAAATAGCCCATACAGAAGGCAAAACCTGGAACACCTGAACTGAGGAATTTATGTTGCAAGCACATAAAATATACCCAACATTGTATTGCGTGGTCTTCAGAATTGGTATCAGAAGGCAACAGTGATGCCACAGAGATGGTACTGACATAGGTCTCTGTGGTGAGATTGCAATCTCTTCACATTATCATCTTAATGTACTACAGGAATGGATTATTTCTTTATTTTTCAAAATCTGGTTTAATTAAAATGCTCTTGGTTTATGGTTTTATTTTCCCCCCAGAATAATCACATTCACAAAAAATGGTTGTCTTTTGCAAAGTTGTTTAATGTTTGCCTGAAAGGTAGCCTAAAACTCGACTTTCAATTTATTTTACAGTCCTAACTCACAGCTAAATTGCAATTTGGTTCTCCTATTTTTCTTTAAAGAACATTTTATCAGATCTCTTATCTTAGTTCCTCATAAGCAAAAGGTTTATAATAAAAGGAATAAGAACTAAAAAGTTCATCATTATCTGTGATATATTCTAAGTTTTTAGATCAGATTTTTTCAGATTAAAGTTTTCAGATCATGTCAGTAAAAATGGTGTTTTATTGGCTAATATAATAGTTGATTTCTTTACTGACACACAGAGTAACAAGAAAATTATGAAAATGGCACAAGTTCTCTGCTTCCCAATTAAGAATCCTAGTCATTTGTTTAAATTATGCCAAAAATAACTAGAGGTTAATAATAGGGTGAATTCTTAATTGCAATTCTTTCTTGCCTCTTGGCACAGGCAATATTCATTGTTATACTTTAATTTGCTACATTAAATTAAATTCTTTGTCTTCAGTCCAGAATAGTCTTTATGTTTGTTTAATGACACTTGCTTCTTCTATCCACAGAGATATTTGGCTTACATTAGCAGAAGCTATTATATAAGCTATTATATAATTCACCCTGCGCTCCTTTAGTAAATACTTAGATGCCTGTCAACACGAACACTCTGTTCTCAACCAGCAAGTAGGTAAAATAAATCATGAGTCAGATTCCCTTTTGGTTTACCATTATGCAAATCATGAATTTATTTGTTGAAATGAGTGAAATTACATTCCTGTAAAAAGAAACAGTCTAAAAGAGCATTAATCTCTCTCTATTTATTTAGTAGTATCAATAGAATTTTTACATACAGGAGTCATTGCACAGGAAGTTCCACCTCAACATGAGGAAGAACTTCTTTCCTGTAAGGGTTCCAGAGCACTGGAACAGGCTTCCCAGGGGGGTTGTGGAGTCGCCTTCCTTGGAGACTTTTAAGATCCATCTGGATGTGTTCCTGTGTGACCTGCCCTGGAACAGTCCTGCTCTGGCAGGGGGGTTGGACTCGACGATCTCTGGAGGTCCCTTCCAACCCCTAACATTCTGTGGTTATGTTTTAGAAGTAAAGCTTTTCCATGGTTTCAGAGGCATGACTTTTCTTTTTCAATGTAATGTCTTAAATATATCTGTTCAAGACAAAAACTATGCCTTAGTCATTATATGTGTGTATAGTATGTGGCATGACAGAACCATGTTCTCACCTGGAAACTCCAATGGTATATTAATAGGCTTACCAACAATAAACTCAATCTAATATAGCAAGAATAGAAAAAAAGAAAAAGGAAAAGGAAAAGAAAAAAAGAAAAAGAGAAAGAGAAAGAGAAAGAAAAAGAAAAAGAAAAAGAAAAAGAAAAAGAAAAAGAAAAAGAAAAAGAAAAAGAAAAAGAAAAAGAAAAAGAAAAAGAAAAAGAAAAAGAAAAAGAAAAAGAAAAAGAAAAAGAAAAAGAAAAAGAAAAAGAAAAAGAAAAAGAAAAAGAAAAAGAAAAAGAAAAAGAAAAAGAAAAAGAAAAAGAAAAAGAAAAAGAAAAAGAAAAAGAAAAAGAAAAAGAAAAAGAAAAAGAAAAAGAAAAAGAAAAAGAAAAAGAAAAAGAAAAAGAAAAAGAAAAAGAAAAAGAAAAAGAAAAAGAAAAAGAAAAAGAAAAAGAAAAAGAAAAAGAAAAAGGAAAAAGAAAGAAACACACAGACTTTACAAACTCTCAGGATAATTTTGCCATTATAGAAGTCTCAAAACATTCTGTCAGTAAGCACCTGGAAAAGTTTTCAAGTAGACAGAAATGCTTGGAAAACTTTGCAAAAAAAATCAAAAATGTATTTTTGTGGACCTAACTTCAGGGAAGAAAATTATCAGCAACTAATTTCGTATGTGTCTTCACAATTCCATTAGAGGATATTAAGCAATTGGAAAGTCTCCATGTTTTAACTAAGAAATTTGGATCAGGTTCGATCAGAGAAGAAAAGAATTTAGAAAGCAGTGTGTTAAATTGCCTTGCCTTGAAGCAATTGTATTTGATTAATCGTCTCAGCATCACTGATGAAAACAGATGCCTATTAAGAGGCCAGTAACTTACACAAGACTGGCATACAAAGGTTTTTGTCAGCCTATAGACAAGTGCCAGACCTATTGCTGATAGGAAAAAAGGGTTTGATACAACTTCTATGCTATAGCTAGACTTGATGGCAAATCATTAACAGTCAGAACTACATTTCTTTTGGCATACGAGGCAAACTATGGAGATGCTTAATTTTTTTGCTCAAGGTTTAATGTGTCGTTACACATTTACTCTATTTAAAAAGTGGATAGCCAGCAAGCACAAAGATCAGTTTGTCTCACCCTGGCTGAACACAAGGAAACATCTGGTGTTGTAGGATGGAGAGAAAACACTTCTCTCTCACTAGCTGAACATAAACAGAAACAACCCTGGAGAAGCAACAGCTCTGGAGCAGTCACGTGTCTCATAGAAGTGTATGGCATTCTTGCAGCAGGAGTATGAGCTACTTGTCAAGCCTAATGTATGAGAGAAAGAAATAAAGTTTCCAAAGGACCCAGAAAGGGATGAGTAAGTGTGAGCCAGGAAACCTCCAAAAGATGCTAAACCGCATAGCAGAACCAGAGGGAAAGACAAGTCTGCATATACAAACCAGACACAAAACATGGGACTTTTCAAGCCTCTTGTTCAGGTTGTTTCAAGGCTGTCTTTCAAAGTTATTCTATTTTGATTTATTATTAAATCCTTCAAATAAAGCAGAGATTTAGAAAGAGAATCCTTTTCTCTAATGTATTCACTTGAAAAAAAAAGGGAAAAAAAATAAAAAGAGGAAGGAAGATCAGCTCCACCTTGAGGATCACAGGCTCACATCACAGTATAGATCAACAAGGGTTTTATAAAGAAATTAATAAAAAATGGTCAAAGCATGGGAGAGATGTCTTCACATCTCTGCATCACTGACTCCTTTTGTATCTAAGGACAAATAACAAAGTTTCTTTGTGCTTTGGACCTACAATTATAGAAGAAGAAAGGAAGCACTTTCCCTCTTGCAGAAATTTGCCTTGTAACTGTGGATACTGTAGAAACAGTGACCACATTTATACCATAAAGTCAGCATTTATGCATATACAAATGCATAAATGGAATTTATACTATAAAATGGGACGCATAAAGAGGCAGCTGAAGTTGAAGAGAATATGTGGGCCCTAAAAGGCCAAACAAGAAAATGTACACTAACTAAAAGGCCAGAGACTTTTGAAAGTTATCATGTCTGTCAAATGATGACTAAGTATTGGCAAATAGCTTCAGGTTCAAAACTTATAGAAGTGTAACTTTTCTTAGGAAAGAGGCTGATTTTACAAATCAGTGAGAGAAGATATTTTAGGCAGAAATGGTGTGAAAAACACAAATATGACTATTCTCCTGAGTGCTATCACATCCCACTCGTTAGTACAGACTCTACCAAAATAAGATGTGTTTTTAAGAGACTGAAAATGAATAAATACACATTAACTTTTCTGTAAGAAATTAAGTTCTTTAGCTGACAATATTTCCCTCAATGTCCATTGCCTTTCATGTATAGTCAACTCTTACTATTATTCACTGTTTGTACTATTGTAGAGCCAAAATTTCCAGTCATAGATGAAGACCTCACAAAAATAAGCATTACACAAGCATTACCAAAGAGATGATCTCTTCCTCAAAGCTTCCATTCTAAATGTAAAACATCAAACTGGAAACAAGCCATCTGTCTAAATAGTCAGTTTCATACAATTGTAGCTCACTCTGAGAGGATCCTACGCAGTAGCTACAGGCAAGACAGAAGCAAGCAGTAGACAGCAGGGAAAAAAGAAAAAAAAGGGAAAAAAAAGAAAATAAAGAAAAAAAAAGAAAAAAAAAACACACAAGAGGAGGAAAATAGCATTATTAACCTCTGGGAATTGTTCAGACTCTTCAGTTCTACCATTTTGGGAGTCAATAATAAAGATAATTTTAGTATGCATAATTAGGATAGAAGGTAAACATTTCAGATGTTGGAAAACATTTTGTTTCCATACAATGGACCTTTTACTATGGTTATTAAAGTTGTTAAAGAAAACTGTCAGGTACAGTAAAATTGAAGACTGGTTAAAAATAGTAACAGATACTCATTCAGGTTAACATTAACTCATTCTGGTTTTCCAAGAGAATTGGAGGTACTGACTATCTGCACTGAGGCTGAGGGAAATGCCAAGAATAAGGAAAGAAATCTACACATGCTCTGCTCCTTGAAGTATTTCTGCCTCTGTATGCTATTTTTTTTTTTTAAAAAAAAAAAAAAAGAAAAAGTGTCACTGCATGTTATCACTTTTATCACTTTACCTAATCTCATATAGGTAGGTAGTCCTTCTGGATAATTGTATTAATCATGTGGATTCTGAATGGGATCACAACTAATCATGCAACTTTCACCTCAGTTTTTGAATGGAAGCTGTGATGTATTAGCAGTAAAATTTCATTTACTGAGACTCCTTGATAAGTCAGATATCTGATCTGGAGAGGCACCACAGAGAATATCTGCCTACTGAATGAAATAAAGATATCACAGGATGTATAAAGTAGAAATCATATAATCACCAGCATCCACTGGTTTCTAACAATCTTACTTCAGAAAGAACAGTTGAGATAACAACTGAGAATATATTAAATGCCAGTTTCAAGGTCCTTAACACCACAAAAAGAATACATAGGGAGAAGAGCATAATCGCCAACCATTCAGAAAAAGTTCTTTCATATTTATTTTCCCTGCATATGGTAACAATGAAACATCACTGAAAAGAGTGGTCATGGGGGCAACACATTTTAAATAGGTCCTACAAATTCTTAAAGGCAAACAGGAGAAGAAACATGAACACTGCTCTAGCAAACATAATCTTAGAATTACACCTATACATGTGTGGAACAAAACAATATCATGTGATTCATTTAGCATATCAAAAGGACCTAGTAAGACTGAATGTTCTTAAAAAAAAAAAAATTGTCCAATAAATGGACAATTTACTCACGGCAATTTTACTTACAATTTGCTCATGGGCTTGTTTACTGACAGAGAGAGTTTAATTTGTCAATTATTCACTTAACTTTAATTCCTCAGGTGGCCACTGTTTTTTGTGTAATGAGTGTAATGCTATTAGTCAGGTATAAATAAGCGGCTACTGTTCTGAAGTCTTTCCAGTAGAAAAGAACATAACAGGCTATTTCATTTGAAGGACACTGCTTAGAACTATGTTATTTTTGGGAAAATGCTATTACACAGTACAATGAAAAATAAGTGAAATTATTTGGAAATATAGAATCCTTAAAGCTACATGCTGAGAACAAACTTTTGCACTGAACTAAAGAATGTTACCTAAATGTACCTGCAGATAGTACAAAGCATCTGATATGCAAGTACTTACAGGCAAAACATTTTATTCTTCCGCTTTCCAGAATATAAAAAAAAAAAAAATGCAAGATAACCAAACTACAGAACAAAGAGCTAAAATGAAGACATTTATCTTGTCTATGCTATTGACTAGCAGTCAGCTACTTCACTCTATAAATATTGCCATCAGGATGAGCCAAATTTCAGCTTTCCTTGACTTGCAGCTGGACTGCATGCCAGGTGACTCTTCCCTCAACCAGGAACCTCTCGCAAAGTTTCAGGCCCCTTACCCAAGACAAAAAGATGCTTCCTTGCCCAAGACAGAGAGACTCCTTACCTATGACAGATCCTTGGTAAGTGACTGATAGCATGCTGAATTAATACTAATTAAATATTGCTAATCCTTATGGCTACGGAACATTAATTATTGTATATTTTGTATAGATAATTCCATTACACATAAACTGTTGTCCAAGTCTAAGACTAAGATTAGACCTAGCCACACCTAGGCTCCAAAAAGAGCTTGGAAAGCAAGGGGGCCCACTCAGAAGCTTGTGACTCAACACGATGCTCTACCTTACCCTTTGCAACTCCAGCTTGTATGTAAATCATTCTAACTCAATTCTAACTCAGTTTTCCCTTGCATGTTTTTTCCATGCAGTAATTTACAAGGTGAACCTTGCCATCAAACTTACTGAACTCTGGGAAACTGTTAAACTTTGTTAAATTACATCAAATTTGTTGAACTCCGTCAAATTATTATTTTACTTCAATAAAATATATTGCTGCTTCTTTCTTTTGAGTGAAGTGCATTTCACTCACCTGTGACAAAGAACTGACCAGTTTTACTCTCCAGACAGACAAATTACAGACTTTGCCTTGGGAATATTTTTAGACACATGGGCTATATAGGAGTCAGAATTCTGAGGGCAATGGGGTTGCATGGGAACAAAAGTTGTATGTATTTGCCTTCATCTTCATGAGTGTCTGAGCTCATGAAAAGAAATCATGTTCTAGAAATGAGATGAGGACTCACTGTTTCCAAATTTGATGAACTGCTTACTGTTAAGAAACTTTTACATGTCAGAGAGAGATTTGGCTCATATGAATTGAGCTCATATTTTCTCAAATAATTCTAATATGGAGAATTTCAAGGACTAAACATAGTAAAAGAAATTTTCCATTTCCCAACCTTTACATGTCTCTGTACTCAGACTCTTAACTCCATGGCTGTATTAAATTCCAAGATGTAGCTAGCTGGACTATGTGAGATAAATTGTGATCGAAAAGACCATGTCTTCATAATGATACTAGTGGTTCTGTATTTAGGTAGAATGTTTCACGAGGTCCATGTTTGTGTGACAACCTGACATTGTATTAGCCCTACTGTCTTTAGGGAAGAACCAAACTAATTTTTTAAGATGTTCCTTCTTTTCTTTCTATAGAATAGACAACACGGACAATTCTGGCTCCATCACAAATTGTACGTAACAACTAAGAATCTGGTATATTTCAAAAATATCTTAACAAATTAATTATCAAATCTTTATGTCCTCTCTCTGTTTAGCACATAGTTGCCAGGAAGTGTCTGTATTTTCAGTCATTTCTCTGGAAGTAACAGTTGGATCATTTTGTTTCTGTTAACAGTTGTACCTTTCAATGTGCTAATCAAGCTAACATGGTTTCTATGCTGGAATAATTCTGTACTTTCTCCTGTAGAGTTCTGCACTCCACACACAAAAATATGTTGACAGTGCAAGGTGTTTGGCCAAAAAAATATCTGAATGGGTTCCACTACTCTGATTTTCAATGTACAGCTTCAAAGGAAGTGAAGAAAGGGCTGCAGGTTTCAAGTCAGTACTGATACAAGGTAGATGAAAGGCTACATACATTTTATTAAGTACAGGACTTCAGCAGCCCTGCCTAACACTTTTTTACTTCTGCCTTTTTAGGTGTCATCTCCTAATTCTGAAACATTTTTCTGTTTTAATAGACCACTTAAATATTCTTCATTAAGGGGGTATTGTGAGGAGATATTCTGTGAGGCAATGATACTATTCCTGATCTCGAGCACTTTATTATGATATAAAGGCCTTTAGTTTCTAATGCACAAGGAAATTTGGTTACCATGGCTGTAATTACCATAATATTACACCTATTAATTTTGTCTGTAGCATTTATTTAATAATCTCCAATTTGAAACAAAACCATCGTCTTTGTTCTGTTACTGGCAAGAACAGAATTATGAAACTCCTAAATGTAATTATTTTTATTTCCTCTTTCACTGAATCCCTCCAAACACTTTCCTTCTTTTTAGAATTCAAACAGATGTGAAATGGCTTGACAGCGAGAAGATAAAAGCAAATGTGAAACGACCTTCATCCATGCTGAACAAATAGAAAATTATAAAGAGGCTTTCCAGTTGAAGTCGCACAAAGCAAATTAAGAAACACCTAAGGCTATAATTTATTAAAAAAAAAAAAAGTTTTCTAAATTTCTGACAGTTTCATTTAACTGACTAATTAAATTTGCTTGTAGGCATTTCAGTGAAGCAGTCATAACTGCACTAATATTTGGAAAGAAAGTGTACATGACTTTTTTGAGGAAATATACTTGTTAAGATCCATGTCTCCCACTCAACATCTGGCCAGTACCAGTGATACTTTACTGATGATTCAATAATGAGGATACTAAGTTCTAGTTAAAGGTGATTTTAAAAAAAACATGCTATCAGTCATATCAGATGAAAAATCAAAAATACACATTGCCAAGGAAAGTAAATTTTGGGATTTCAAACTGTCCTGCAGAGGTGCATTTTCTAGGACTAGCAAAAAAAAAGAAAAAAAAAAAAAAAAGGCAGCATTTTCTGAGCCTAACCCTTGCTGATATAAATCACAGAAATCAATACATTATCATCTAACTGCAATAGGTAGCATACGTTGCAATAACAGTATATAATAATAGCTTATTATTCTAATTTAAAAGTTTAAAAATTTTTAAAGTGTGCATCTTTGTACAGCAAATAATTTGTTCTATATGATAAGTAGTCTCCAGGAATTCTGTAAACAAAGTGCTTTCAATCAAAACAACATGGTTCAGATAAAAAAATCCTATCTTTTTTCGTGTGCATTGTCCCACACGCACACAAACAAGAATCAAAATAATTACTCAAACAAACAGTAAAATTTATTCTTCTTTATTTGAGAATAAGTAAAATAGAACACTTTCACGATTCCACAAAAATCCATGACAGAAACTTCCAAACATGCAATCTGCAGGTGCATCAGGGAAGCTGTACCATGAAATGGACTACCATCTTGCATAATTATAATACAGATGAAAACCTGGATATGGATGAATACGTTGAATTTTCCTCTTTATTTGTTTGGGAACAGGTTAATAGCTTGCCATATAAAATAGAAAGCACATGACAAATTTTAGTAATGGCTCTCTTTTATCGTCTCAATCATTTTTATTTCAGAAGAAGACATTTAAAGATGAAATATTGAGACTTGCAGCTATGTAATTATTTAGCAAAACAATGGTTCCTTGTAGGTGACAGCTGAGTCAGAATTTCTGTATACTCAAGGCAGTCCTCAACAAAGCAGAAATAAGAACAAATTAAATTTTTGGTGTCTGACAAACAAATTTTTTTATCCAAGCCACACAATAAAAAATTAATAAATTTAAATAATTATGTACTGTGTTTACA
>NW_008588905.1:0-1379 GCF_000691845.1 Merops nubicus
GGAGGGGGCGGGGCTACACCAAGGGGCGTGGTCTATGTGGGCGTGGCTCAGGGGTGGGCGTGGCCAGCGCGGGAAAAGCCCCGGGGGGGGCAGCTCGGGAGATTTGGGCCAAATTCACGGGATTTTGGAGCCGCTGGTGGCCGTTTCCGGCAGATTCAGGAGGTTCCGGCGGCCTCGAGGAGATTTGGGGCCGATCGAGAAGATTTGGACCAAATTTAAGGGGTTTGGAGCCAGTTTTGGAGAGTTTGGCCCCAATTGATGAGATTTGGAGCCAATTCGGGATTTTTTTTGTCCGATTTAAGGGATTTTGAGCCGGTTTGAGAGATTTTGAGTCCATGTTGAAAATTTTGGGCTGATTTCAGAGATTTTGGCCTGAGCGGAGAGATTTCAACCCCATTAAAGAGATTTCAACTCAATTCAAGAGATTTCAACTCAATCCAAGAGGTTTCAACTCAATTCAAGACATTTCAACTCAATTTAAGAGATTTTTGACCTGATTTAAGAGATTTCTACTCAATCCAAGAGGTTTCAACTCAATTCAAGACATTTTGACTCCATTTAAGAGACATTTGACCTGATTTAAGAGATTTCAACTCAATCCAAGAGATTTCAACTCAATCCAAGAGATTTCAACTCAATTCAAGACATTTTGACCCGATTGAAGAGATTTTTGACCTGATTTAAGAGATTTCAACTCAATCCAAGAGATTTCAACTCAATTCAAGACATTTTGACCCGATTGAAGAGATTTTGACCCAGTTTAAGAGATTTCAACCTGGTTCAAGGAATTTCAACCAAATTTAAGAGGTTTTGACCTGGCTGAGAACATTTTGACCTGATTTCAGAGCTTTTAACCCCATTTAAGAGTTTTTGGCCCCATTGAAGAGATTTCTACCCGATGTAAGAGATTTTAACCTGGTTTAACAGTTTTAGACCAAATCTCAGAGATTTTCACTCTGTTTAATCGATTTCCACCTAATTCAAGAGGTTTCAACCCAAAGTAAGAGATTTCCACCAGAGACAAGAGATTTCAACTCCATTTAAAACGTTTTGACCCAATTTAAGATATTTCAACCAGATTTAAGAGGGTTTTGATCTGGTTCAAGAGATTTCACCCCAATCAAAAAGATTTTGGTCCAGTTTAAACGATTTCAACCTCATTTAAGAGATTTTACCCCGATTGAAGCGATTTCAACCTGATTTTGACCTGATTTCAGGGATTTTGACCCAATTCAAGAGCTGAAGAGCCCAGAGGGTGACGGGGGCTGGGCTGGGGGTGGTTTGGGCACTCCCAGGAGGCCACGACGGTGCCAGTGTCACCGGGGTCGGCGTCGGTGCCAGCAGGTTGGTGTTGGCGTCACCAGATTGGTGTTGGTGGC
>NW_008588905.1:2452-2769 GCF_000691845.1 Merops nubicus
TGTTGGCGTCACCATGTTGGTGTTGGTGTCACCAGATTGGTGTTGGTGCCACCAGGGCTGGTGTTGGCATCACCAGGTTGGTGTTGGCATCACCAGGTCGGCGTCGGTGCCACCAGGTTGGTGTTGGCATCACTGTGGTCGGTATTGGCATCACCAGGTTGGTGTTGGCATCACCAGGTTGGCATCGGGGTCACCAGCAGCGGGTGGGGGTGGCACAGCCCCTGCTCCAGGACTCGTCTCCAGCTCCTGGCCCCGCTCAGCCCCGGGCACGGGGCGAGGTCGAGGCGGTGCCAGCGCTTCCTGGCGGTGCCAGGGCC
>NW_008588906.1:0-291 GCF_000691845.1 Merops nubicus
CTCAACTCTCCATGGGCTGATGTCCCTCAACTCTCCATGGGCTGATGTTCTCCAACCCTCCATGGGTTGATGTCCCCCAACTCTCCATGGGTTGATGTCCCTCAACTCTCCATGGGTTGATGTCCCTCAACTCTCCATGGCCTGATGTCCCCCAACCCTCCACGACTTGATGCCCCCAACCCATCCCATCTTGACCTCCCTCAACCCCTCCCTCTCCGCTTCCCCTCACCCTTCCCCGTCTCCACCTTCCTGCCCTTCCCCACCCCTTGTTGCCCCTTTTCCCCCCTTTTT
>NW_008588907.1:0-2479 GCF_000691845.1 Merops nubicus
CATATCAAGTACAATAAGTGAGCTCAGAGAACACAAAAATTTAATGTCTATTTGTCTGCTGACACTACACAACCTCACAGAAAACAACTATGTTGCACTTTGTCTGCCATAGCCAAAAATTGGGGGTAAAAAATAAATCTAGTTAAATGCAAAAAGAAATCCAGCAGCTGCTCCTCACCCTAAGCCAAAAAGCTCAAGCAAACTAAAAACTAACCTATCCAAAAAGTCCCAGGGAAAAGAATGACCAACCAACCAAGTATAATGATATTCTCTTCCCCAACAAACTCAAAGCCTCCTATCTTGCAGATACGTTTATCCCAGTTGAAACTGGGGAGATGAACTGGTAGGATATACCATTTTCCCCTGAAGGTGAGGAAAGAGAAGGATTTAGTCCATGAATAAACCAGAGTACTTGTGATTGTTCAAAAAGGGTCTTAATTAGTATATATTTCACTAGGCTGCCCCCTCCACCCCAGAAATAGACACTATTCTGTTGTCTCTATGGGAAAATTTGACAGCCTTGGAAGTGTACAGGACTTCTATTCTCTCCATTTTTTAAAAGTTTCAATAAGATAACAAATTAAACCCAGAGCCCTGAAAATAAGAGGTGAAAACTCTAGGAAGATACCTTGAGAAATGCCAGGAAAGGCTCTGGCAACTGTGGGGAGACACGAGCTGTTCAGAAGGAATACAAACATTTAAATAACATATCTTGCTGGAAATTAGGCTTTGTGAGAAATCCCACTGATTTCTTTTAAGTCATTTTATTAAAAGGTCTATTAATGCTTGGCTTGCACTTTGTGGCTAGGAGAGATGTTGGAATGAAGAGCTATCAAAGGTGGCTATCAAAGTTTTTGATTTCCTTTTTTTTTCCATTTAACTTTTTCTAACTATTAAGCTGCTCATTTTGTGGAGACAATCATTAGTGTCTTTAATGTGAAACAAAGCTTCTGGATAAGAGCTGCTAGCTGAAGATCAATATGAAAGATATCATTTCAGTTACAGCTTTAATAACTGTAACAATAGGGAGCCTGGCATCGCCTGCTTTATGCATTAATGTAATTTAGAATCTACCAGGTACAAATCTTATCAAACAGTAGCAGTGGCTGCACTGGGATTTTCTAGGTGCAGAAACCATGTGATAAATGGGAAGTATTTTAAAGGTAAACTTTCATGTAATCAGGCTCATCTGCCATAAAACCATGAAAAGGATTTACATGATTGAAAAAAAAAAAAACAAACTCACAACAAAAGAGATTCTTGGAAAATGATGATGGCAGTTTTTAAGGAACTGGTTGTGCCTGGGTACATAATATGGCCAGAGTATACTAGGACATCTCTCTTGGGTATATTATTATAAAAATCATATGACCTACAAGACTGGAGGATGAAGACTTTCGTCCAAATTCAGTGCAATTGAAGATCTTCTAGAAATCACCAGATGTAAAAGTCCACACCAACCTGGACACACATAGAGCAGTTTTCAGCTTCTTTGCAGGCAGCCAGCAAAGCACCAGCCCTGCAGACCAGAAGCACAACCCTTCCTTCAGCCAAGGCCCAGAGCTCCACTCAGCTGTTTAAAATTCACCTTGCCCACCTCATTTCCTCCATCCCACCTGCCTCCAAATCCAGCAGCTCCCTACTTTTCACAATCACCAGCCCATTGCCCCAGATTTTCCCAGGCTTTTGAGATTTGCATGGTGACATCGTCCTTATTCTTCTGCAACAGTTTATCTGCAGTCATGTTATTTATTTTCCCAGCTATTCAATAGCTTGATTAAAAAAACCAAGATCAATTATCCCTTCGAGAAAAAAAAAAAAGAAAAAAAAAAGAAAATCAGGCCTGAAAACATTAAGACAAATTTTGCATCTTCCCTGCAAAGTTATTCTTAAAACCTGACGTAACCCATTGGCAGGTTTTTAAACAATTTTTTTAAAACTTGTGTCCAAATGTCTTCAGGTTTTAGTGCTTACAGGTGGCCACTTTAGATTTACACTTTAATTTTCAGAAAGATCTAAACTGGGAACAGTGAATTTTCAGTTTATCATTTGCTGATAAAAAATGGAAAGCTCAAATTTGAAGTAGCCAACTACTGAAAAGAGTTGGCACCTGGCACTTTAATTTTTAAACATTGGGGTTTTTTTCCATAATGAGGTTATAAAGTAAGTGTCTGACTTCAGGAATACAATCAAGAAGAAAGAGCTCTTAAGGATGACAGAACTGCTGATGTGAAGCTCAGTTGGTCCAAAACCCAGGTTTGGTCCAAATAAATACACAAAAGTTTGGATGCTCTTCTGGGTTTTCTACCTGCCTTGGGGCTAGAGATGTCATGAGAACAGATTCACTCATCACAGCTGCAGTACTTCCAGTTCTGGCCATGGATGACAATCTTTCTTACAGAACTCTGGGGGGCATGGGGGGGTGGAAGTATGGGAAAATGGGATAGGGCATTTCACATCTGATTCCAAAGCTGGGGCA
>NW_008588907.1:2510-42348 GCF_000691845.1 Merops nubicus
GTGGTTAGAAAGGAAAGCACATATTTTGCTTTATTTGGGTTTTGGCTGTATTCTTAAATGCAACTTTTTACTGTAACTGTCAGAATACATGTGGCAGCTCAGATAGTCAATAATCATGAAAAGAAGGGCATAACTGTTTATAAACTTTGGGCATATTCAGTACTGTCCTAAAGTAAGAACTATAAATCAGTATTGTCTCTAAAATATAAAGGGAAAAAAAATTTATATTTTTTTCCACAGGCTATCTACTGGAAACCAAAACTCTCTTTTTCTCTCAAAGTGCAGGGTCTTGGGCCCTTTGAAGGGGAAGGTTTCAGTTCCACTCTTGCCCTGTCTGTGTGTGCATGCTTGCACACCCATAAACACAAACAAAGTCACAGATGATCAAGACCTGTTTCCATTAAGGCTGTGAACCTCACCACACAAGAAAACAAAGAGAAAATAAAATATTACCCTGTTAACATGACTGGATAGGATCCTGCAAAAACAAAAAAAAAGGCTGACTTCAAAGGGAATTTGATCTGATTTAGGGCAGGAGAATGCTGCTGTCAACTATTTGTCTAAGAATAGGCACGTTGCCTAACAAGGACACTCTACTGTCTGTTTTAAAACCTCTTCTCAGTACATTAAACAACATTTAGTAAGCATGTCTCTGTTCTGTGCAATAGCACATGTATTTAGGGCATGCACAGAATAATTTGATCCCCATTTCACTGCATCAGTAGTGTAATTATTTCACTGCAGTAACAAAACAAACAGAAAAAACCCTGGTTCTTTACCTCTGCTGTCACTTTGCATCGGGTCACTTTGTGTCACATGGTGTGATATAATGTAGCTCGATGCAAGGAGACACATGTCCCTTCTCATTGGAAATTTAAAGAAATGGAGCTTACTTCTCCCCTGTGGGAAGCTGTGCAGGTCAGGTGCCCAAGACTAGCTATGGGAAGTTTGATATCATCTCAGTTTCAGTACCTACATGTTTCAAATCTTATGGCATTTTTGAAAGGAAACGTGTTACATGCCACAATTTAGCTGTAATACAGAACTAAATAAAGGTAGAGTAAGAGGAATAGAATTCCACAGCTTATGTTCCCTGTCACAGGGTGTGCTGACATGCGTTGCCAAAAAGACTCTTTTAAACAACACTTTTGAGCATACTATACAGTACAAAACATGAAAGCCCTCAGAGAAACCCAATGCTGCTAAAAGCACATGGGTATAGAATCAAGGGAACAGAAATGATTAAGGGTGAAGCCAAAATAAGACTTTTTTTTTTTTTTATGAAACATAGTGAAAGAGTTAAACACAGAGAATATAGATACAGAAAATGCACAGGACCTGGGGCCAAGTTCCCCTCTCAGTTACCCTAGCATAATTGTGGAATAATTCTATTTCAATTAATAGAGTGAGTATGATGAGAATAAAATTATCTATGTAATGAGCATGATTGAAACATAACAGCTCTGAGACAGACTCTGTAATGTGTGCGACAGGGATATGCATCATCCTCAGCCCCATTTTACAGGTGGAGAAACAGAAGAAAGGATTCAAAATCACTTGGCAGGCCAATGTCCAAGCTGGGACCAAGGGACAAATGGCAAATTCCTGCCTGGCTCCTTCCCTACTCGGTGGCAGTAGATACAGAGAGCAGAAGGCTGTCACGGTGGCCAACTGAAAAATTATATATATAAAATACTATCTTTCTAATATCATGGCAGGTTACTATCTCATGTCTGAGGCAAAGAGGTGTAGCTTTATAATGCATTGGGAGGCTTATCAACGAGGTAACTTCAGTGTCATTAACATGTCTATGTATTTCAGTGGCACTGTTTATAGGGTAAAATAGCAGAAAAATCAGAAGCCTGAGAAACATGTTCAGAACAGATGCAGCAATTTTCTCCTACTAACAAAAAAGACAAGGATGTGTGGAATGGATTATGAAATAATGATAGCACAAAAGCACTGGGATTGTTGTAATTTGAATAACATGTTAAATTATAGAAAAAATAATGCTGTTCAGGTGTTCTGATTCTGGACCTCATATCTAGGTTTTCTTAATCTGCTTAAAGGCTGCTTTGCAAAGCTTTGAAACAAGCAAGTTTTGAGCTACAAGCACTTGGTCCAACCAACACTATGGTTGTCCTTTAGCATTCAGCAAGCTAAGACTAAAGAGACAAACATCTGGAGTTCTTACAATTCACCTTGTTTACATCAAATTCCTCATTTTTGCACATTTTTTATAGAAATAATTAAGAGGTATGTCTCTTTTTTTTCCCTCCTTTTTGTTCTAATCTCTTGTTGGTTACAGAGCTGCAGTCACTAATTACCACTTAGAAATGATAACCTCAGTCTTCACGTGCTCTCCATTCTCAAACAAAACATCATATCTTATGAGATGTGGCCAAAAATTGGTATTAGAATGAATTTCCACTGGTATTCTACAGGTTACAGTAAGATCAACAATTTCAGAAGAAGTGACATGTTTTCACCCCTTGCATTTCCTTGTGCTTTCTGAAGAACTACTAACACTACCCTGGGAGATATTTTCTGAGTGCTTCTTTATCTGCTTTTCCATCAGTTTGGAAAACCATGGCTTACTCCTCTGTATGTCTTGCAGAAAAAAAGGGATTAATTGGTGGAAATAAATGCAATAATATTTTGCTGTTGCAAACATACTTAAGAGGGTGAGTAAACAGTAGGTACATTACATTTAAGGGAAGAGTATCCAAATCACAGCATCTGATATTTCCTTGAGGGAAAGGATTGTGTTTAAAGGTACCATCAACTGGTTAGACAGAAGAGCAGGGTTTGGGCTGGACTGCCCATCATTGCCTTTCCAGCAGGCACACAGCTTGGTATTGCCAAATGAGGGTGGGATCTCTGGCCAAGCATCTTAAAGGGTGAGTACAGAGTTCCTGGTCCTGCCCCAAGCTCTTGCACCAAGTGGTGACACCCTAAAGCACCAGATCCTTGAGAAGAGCCAGCATGGGCATCTCATGTCTCCACAGCTACCACCAGCATTGGAGACAAAAAGGGCTGTTAAGAACCACCACAGATGAAAAGAAAATATGAAACAAAAGAAGCAGAGCACCATTTTTAGAGGGTAAATCAAATAATATTTTCAAAAGCAAGGTGTCCATTTTTTTTTCCTCTCACGATTCAAGAGAAATGCTGTATCTGAAGAAAAAATACACACCTTATTTATTTTTTTACTCTTTTTTAGTTTTTCCCATCAGCTTAGAAATATTTTTAAATATTATCTTTTTAAATATTATCTTTTTAAATATTTACACCGTGCTTGCTATGAAATTCAAAGGGATTTGCAGGCTTTGAGGAACACCTTGATCTTGCCAAACACCCCCCAAGTTGTAGAAAACTCTACTAACGATAATAGGGATGTTTCATTCTTTCACTAGATGCTAGGAAAACAATGGGGAGATGTTCATAAAGAGGATGCAAAACTTCCTAGCAATGCATTCAGTTAGGAAGGTGTTTCAATATCAAGCATCACTTCAAATAATTGCATTTTCAAGTGACGGATGATGGGAACAGCCACATTTTGGAGTCGGCAGCTCTTCCAGGTAACATCTCCCTAATTTTTTAAGGGGGAAAAAAAAAAAAAAAAAAAGAAAAAAAAAAAAAAAAAAAAAAAAACCCAAGCCAAGCCATTTGGCATAGCCTTGTGCTTCTGTGGCATCAGCTGCTTCACCTGTAATCTCTAGTGCTGCTCTGCCCCCTTGTGCTGCTCCACCCGCAGAGCAGCCGCCCGCGCCTCTGTGCAAATCCCCCCCTGTCACTTCTCACTTCTCTGGCAAGTTCAAGGTCAGTGCCTAGCTATTTTCAGCTCATCTCTTCTTGATCCATGCAGAGAGATGACAAGGTAACGTGATTTGGGGTCAGCTGTATTACAGGAACCGTTACATAAACGGAGAAAGTGGAAATCAATCCTAGCTGACAGTGTCTTCAGGATAATCAGCGCTCACTCCATGCCGCTGTCAGCTCTCCTGCATCAAACACCATGTTACCTCTGTCAGTTCCCCTTAACAAAACCCCAGTCTCACTTTTGGCAAAGTAAATAAATATTCCACTCCGCCTCGCATTTAATTCATTGTTTAGAGAACTTTAACACTTTGGGCTCTCAAAGAGTCTCCGTTTATCCGAGCGAGGATGTCTTATCCTGTCACGTCCATTCCTGCCTGCAAAGGGCGTTGGCAAAGATACAGTCGAGTCCTATGAAATACCCTGTTCTTCATATTTTGTGCATGATTTCTTCATGCAGATGATTGTCCTCCAACTCTCCCTTCCCGAGCAGACCCCAGCTCCCCAAAGTGCTTTACCTAACACACGGTCACCCTCACCCTGCCCGTATCAGGGCTTTCCTTCTAACGTTTTAGGACACCTTCCTCAATTTGTCTGATTATTATTACTTTATCTGAACCGTTTCCTCCCCTCACTAGACATCTTCCCTAACAGAGGATTATGAACATATCATTTCCCAGGATGTGCTGCGTCTCGGTGACAGCACATGGTATGTCTGTTTAGGGCAAGTAGGGCGATTCTATCCCACCCACCTTGTGCTCCCACGGAACTGCCAAGCCCCCGGTACTCCACCAAAGAACAATTTCCCATCATATTAGTTGTCAGTAAATTCAGACAGAACTCCTAAAGCTATAAAATGGATTAGAAGCAATTTAAAAAAGAATTAACAAACTAGAGTAAGAGTATACTGTCAACAAACAAATGCTTCATCATAGCACTGTAATTTGGAATTTTAATTACCCCTCTGCTTCTGTAACAAAACAATGTCTGAACTGGCAGCCATTTGAATCTCTCACAGGTCATTGAGCATTCTAGTTAATTACTCTATGAATAGCCTGTTTTTCTCCCCTCTGGAAACACGTTTCTAATGGCAGTCAAGGTCTGACAAATGTGTCATCTACATAATTAGCTAGGAAGCAACACAAAACATTAAACATGCTTTGTGCCGACAACTATCAAAACATTTCATTTGTTGTCAATTATTCATTACTTTGTAGGTTCTGAAGGGGTTGTTATTATGAAAATAAGTCCAGATGCTAACAAGGTTAGAGTTTTTTATTCAAATTAGTAATCAGAGGACTAACTTTAAAAAATGTATCCCATGGACGTTTATGGCAGCGTTCAATCAGTACTAAATTATAAACGAATTTAGTTAAGTTCAAGTTAAAATAGCCATGGCAGAGCACATAGACTAATTTGTAGAGTTGTATCTCTCTTTGAAGTTTTCGGATCTAAGCTGAAGTAGCAAACTTTCAGAACCTTTGGCAAGACTAATTTGTGCTTGGTAAATAGAGTAAAGATTTTCACAGCATGAGATAATGTAAGATTGAAAAAAAAAAAAAAATAAGGGAAAAAAAAAAAAAACCTGGAGGTTTTTGAAACTTTTTTGTACCCTTCTGTCATACTGAGTAAAAGTCAAAATCAGCAATTCCGACTCATATAATATCTCGTCTGAACTTCAGTTTGGTTTAACAAGGAAGCCAAACCAGTTACATTCACCACTCCCTTAATAGAGCTGTAATGAATTTATCCTCGCTTTTAAGAAGAAATAGGTGCTGGTTATTTCTTTTTCCTGTGATCTCATTATGATGCTGCCCTATCAAGCTACGCAGCTGAAATGGTGAAAACGTTGTTTGGAGGAGAAATAAATGGGGAGTTTAACAATAAAATTAACTTCTTCCTTTTTAGCCAAGATTATTTCAGTTGAAGTGCTATAGTACAAATATGCAATAAAGAACGCCTTCAAACAGGGCATATATAAGAAAAAAAAAAAAAAGGGAAAAAAATGTATTCACAAAAAATAAAGGCTCATTTGTGACTAAAAATATGAGTCCACACAAAATGTTGATCCTGAAAAAGGGCTGGGAGGCAATTTGCATTGTTCCACTGAGAAAAATTTCCTTTTTGAAGGTAAACTGAACCCTAAAAATATTCTAATGCATGAATATTCTGCCTTCAGCCTCTAAGTCAAAGGAGTTTATGGTATGTAGGACATACATGAGCACGTAGGGGAGCACCTGGGAGCAGGACCCCGTGCAGGCTGAGGGCCTCTGCCCCAGAGCCAGAGCAGCTCCTCTTGTGGGTGCAAGAGGCACGTGTGTGAAATAGCTGAAAACCTGGAGTCAAGGGCCAAATGAGTCAGTCTGCAAGTGTGACACACACCAGAGAGCAGATCTGGGTTCTGAAAGCACAATACCAGTTTGAACAGAGTAAGGGGACATATGACACCCTTCATTTCTCATCTTCCTGCACTAGAAAGGACAATGACTAATGTTACTCAACAGATTTATTATTTTTTTTTTTTTATAATATTCATGTTCAAGTAAAACTGAACAGTGTTTATGGACTCATTGCTTCCATACCTACCCTGGAATATTTGAGGTGAACAAGGCTAAGCTCACATTTATTAACAATTACCACACATCATGGGAAGCTCATATATTTTCCTGCATGTCTTATATGTGATCTGATTTGTGTAACACCTTGAAGGGGTCACAGCTATTTCCTTACAGTGATAAAAGTGGATGAATCTATAATGGGCTAGTGTATGATGATAAAATTTGCAGATAATTAAGCCTAGGCAGTCTCTATTAGAACACAATAAAGAGAATATTTTTTCCCCTTCCACCTCGAATGTACACTATTATGACAGGAGATGTTTTTCTGCTTTTAGAAATGTTTTGTCAAGATTTTATTCCTTCAGGAAATGGAGGAGTAAAAAAAAAAATGAATCCTCAAAAACTTTCCCTAAATAAACCATACTATAAAAGAAGCTCTGATGGTCTCTCGGAGATTGAAATAATCAATTTTCAGTTAAAACTACCCATAGCAATGAAAGTGAAAATACTCTAAAAGAGGTTTGGAGACTGTCTTGTAATTAACATTAAACAGATAACATATTTACGAGGAAGTCAAAATATTTTGGAAGCCGATAATCCTGTAAGCCTTAACATGGTATAAAAACAACAAATAAATGCAAAGTGTTACTGTTACACATGCCTGCCTGATCAATGGTTTTCACATATTGATCTATAAATGGAGTTGACAGTCTGTGTTGGCTGCACATTTTCCAAGCAGCTCTATTTTTGTACAAAACCAATACGGGCAATTACCTTTGTTTGAGATGCCAAGTCTTATCAATTCAATGTGATTTAGTGTCATTTTAATTAAATATCAGGATCTACTTCAGGACAATCTACACAAACAAAGCCTCAAACTTGACTATAAGCTTGATTTGAAGTAAACATGTACAAGCCCTGAAATTTCAAAATATGGCTCAAAAACTCTGCTAAACAGAAGGCTTATATTTTTAGCAATTTTATTTCTGTATTTTTGGCTAGCCATAACTTTGGCAAGTGTTCTACGATCACAGGAGTAAGAAACAAAAGAAGATTGCTTCCCGTTTCCCTGATAATGTATTAGAGAGAGAAATAAACCTACCAGTTTGTTTAACCTAATCAGAAAAAGCTCTAATACATTAACATTTTGGAATGTCTAAATAGGTTCTAATTCTTAATATAGACACCCATAAAAAAAAGACGTTTCATTGTTTGAAGTTGTTCTGAATGAAGCAAAATGCACTTCCCTGGGTTTTAACAGATGAAAACAGCAAATATTCATTTATGTTGCTGGTTCAGACACCAACATTAAACAGAGAAAGAGCCCTTGCTTACCATGGTCTGTGTCCAGCTTGGTGATTTGTGCTCTTTAAACTCTACATTAATACCAATTCCAACCTTTGCACAAAGCTCAAGCATTTCCATCGACATAAATAACACAAAACCCCCAAGAACCTACATTTAGCTTTTGCATCAGCTTATACATTCCACATTTGCATCTTCACTACTATAAAATGCACACGTGCATATGGCCCCACTGATGTATGATGCATATCCCTCTTTGTCACACTATAGAAAATAATCTGTCCACCTTCAAAAGTATAGCCCCAGGTGTGCTTACAAGCATCACAGCAAATGCTTGAGAATACAACAAATCCCTTGGAGAAAATTATGTATTTTCTCTATAAATCACCAGTCATCCTTCCAGTTTTGTGCCTGGGTTTTGCCCATTATTTTCCTGAGTGTTCATTTTTTTTTTTTTTCCTAAATACATTTTAGAAATAAATATTTCTATTGATTGTGCAAAATGTGCCACATGCTGATTAATCCACTGAAGTCTGAAGGTTCTGCAGAAGTTGAATAAAAAGGATTTGACCCATTTATAAATAGAACATAGAATATAGTGCACGCACCAAATATGGGTGGTGAAAGAGGAATATGGAGTCCCTTATTCAGCTATTTCTAGTTTTTAAAAAGAAAAATCTCTGTGATGATACAACAAAACTATTCACTCAACGTGAAGAAGAAAATAAGAATAATCAGTGGATACCTTACGGATTATATCCATCATCTAAGCAGAGGCAGACTGTTGACAACGGAAAATTTCCAAATAGAAAAATCAGGATAAATCACTGTTTACCTTCTAGCACAAAATAATTAGCTTTGCTTAACGTAGTGGTAATATGTATCTTTTAGCAGGGTTTCTGTGTGCCTTCAAATGCAGAAGTGAAGGCTGTGTATATAAGTGCACTACAAAAGAGCATAATGAATTTTAAAGCAAGATTACTAAATGTTTATATATATATATATACATTGTGTTTGTACATTGGTTGGACCCTGCTTTTTCAAGCCACTTCGAGGTTATTCTCCTCCATTTCTTTCCCCCCAAATCCCTCACAAGTCACATGCACAGATTCAGACATGTCACCCTGCAACTGATACATGCTATTGATATTTCACTGGTCTTTCAACTCGAATCTCACTGCATTTAAAGCACGGATTTGAAAATGTTTGGATCCCTATGAATTTTGCTTTGAGTTGGGGTGTTAGCAAACAACTTTAAGAGGCTTATTGAAGTAAATACGCCAGAACACTTTCAGGCTGTCAGTATCTAGTCAGAAAATTCTGCATGGCCAAAAGAGATGAAAAGAATTGAAATAGAAAGGAAATTAGTAGCATGGCAAGCTTTCAGTCTATTATGTCGGAGCCAAGTTTGCTTGGTGAAATGACATATACTCAGTAAAATTCTGCTTTTCTATAATTAGCTACTAAAGAAAAGTAACACAAAGCAACTTCTCAGCTCCCAGCGAATGAACGTACATTGTACCTGATATGGTTATTGGAATGCAGCAGTGAATATTTATGTTTAATTTAACTTTTTAGAGGCCTTGCTCTGTAACAGACCAGCACACTATCCCCAAAACTAAAGTTATGTAACAAGGTAATATCAACAATGAGAAACTGCATGATAAAATCCTGCCCAAAAGTGAAAAATGCTAATTTTGTCTCATTTAGCAGCTGGATACAGAAATGCTCATTAGTTTTAAGAGGGTTAATCCTTTTAACTTTTGCATATTGATATGCCAATTATGCCTAATTGTACAAGAGGCATCAGTCAAGGTAATAGTGCATAAACACATGAAAGTTATTAAGTACATCCCAACATGTAATAAAGTAGGTGTTAATTGGTAGCTGAGTTCTGCAGGCTATTGAGGTGGATAATTCATTGAGAGATGGATCACTTGTAATTTCTCTACATAATTCCTTTTGCAGTCTCATGCTGTGATGTTTTCATGCTTGTCAAAAACAACTGCAGCCTAGTGCCTTTTGTTAAACACAGCCAATAAAATGCGTTAGGCATCATTAAATATACTTAACTTTTAAACTTTTTCAAAGGTACAGTTCTTCCTGCTAATACATTATGGTACTCCCAGTAAATTACTATAAGCATTGTTTCAGGTTTGTAATGGAGGAACATTTCATGTCAGATAAAAAGGAAGAAACATGTACTGTGTGTCTGAGCAAACAATATAGTTTAAATGGAAGCTAAATGAGTATCTTATCAGCTGCTAAGATCTAAGCAGATTTTTCTCTCCAAAATAGAAGGTGAAATAAGATGAGCTATATCAGAGAAATGAATGAATAAAATAATGTATTTCTAAATAAGTCTGAATTTTGAGTTTGAACTTCAGGTAAAAAGGGGAAGAAAATACAGCTGTTATTGTAGGCTTCCTTCATTAAATAACTTTGTTAGAAAGCTGAATATTTCATAGGAAGCCATTACCTCAACAAAAGGAAAAATTAATGGTTGGCATGGCTGTGAGAAGTGACTGAGACCTGGGACTCTGTCCCCAGCTAACAGAGTTTTTCTCCCTCATTTGCATTCTCTGAGAACAAAATGGATCTGGAGTCCAAAAAGTGGCTAACATTGCATAAATAATTTTGTAACATCATATGGCCTCAGCTGCAAGTTGCCACCATTATGGCAGAAAATTAACCAGGGGAGACTCATACCAATCAGTTTGTTTAGTAGCTCAGAAGGAGTACAGGGGCAGGGATGAAACTGGCAATAGAGTTCATCACTAACTATTTAATTTCCAAAAAAAATGGTAATGGATAAAAAATGACCAAGCTCTTTTCTTTTAACTCTCACCTACTAAAATAATAACTTCAGTGCCTGATTTTTTTACAATTCATTCATTCTTACAGCAAGACTTCTGTCACAAAGTTGTCCTTCATTTATAACGTTGGAATTTCCATTTCTTTTATCTTGTCTGCTTTTCAGGTTTGCCTTGTGAGAAATTGTGACATATATCTGATACGGTGAGTATAACTCTCTACAGCCACTGTACTTAAGTGCTGTTACACTTCAGAGTTGAAATGTTTAGGAGACACTATGATCATGGCCACCAAAGCCAAATTCTGTCCTTCACTGAAGGAAAATTGTTATTCCAATGTCTAGCCGTGCTCCTAAAACTTTATTAGTGCTATTAAATACCTCCTTGCAAGGGATGATCACAAAAGCAGTATCTTACCCACACTGCAGATAATTCTGTATTTTTTTAAAAACCAGAAGACTCAGGAAATATTAGGAGTGTTTTACTTACAGGCTCAGTGACTTTCACATTCTCGGACAAAATCATAGATTTGCTTTGGCTCAGTCTATCGTGGTGACTGTTGGCATTTTTGATCCTCATTTGAACAGCCCCTGTGCTGTGGTGGGAAGGATTAGGCTTTTCAGGAGCTGTGTCAGAAGTTGTAGACCTTTCCATGGTTACTGGGTTGACCTGAAGAACATAAAATATGAACATTAATCCAGGGACCCTTCATACAAAAACGTATCAGTGCCAGTTATGCATCACTGTAGTCAGCAGAAGAAACTGTGTTATCTTGCTGGCAAGATCTTGATCATCTTTGAACACCAGGATAACTATCAGCTCTGTCAGCCTGTAGCTTTATTATTGTCCTTATCCCTCACTCATCCAATCTGCCTTGGAAGAGTTAGTTTATGTAAAAGATTATCCTTATCTCAAAAGCCATTCTCCTCTATGGTGTAATCTCCCTGCAAACCTCTGTCACGTCCAGCTGGCAGCCACTCCACTTTGTCTTTGGCCCTGCTCACGCTACACATTTTAAATCTTGCAAAGGAAAATCAGGTGCTGTGAAGCCAATTAACATATCTTACCTCCACAGTCTGATACACGCCTCTTACAAGTGCATTACAGGACCATGCTGCAACCCTGCTAGGGTCCAAGGTTCAAACCCAGATCTAATAAAATTTCCCTTAATTTTTTACAATTCTATCAACAACACAAATGGATTTTTTTTTTTCTCTATTCATTTTTACAGTTTTGACATGAAAAAATGCCTGAGCGCGTCTCTCAAGCCCATGGAAAGACTGGAGGAACCTTGTGCAGAATGATCACCTTCTCTATCAGTACTGCTCTTCAATCTCCTGTTTCAGCATTAATGCAACTCTACAAACTCCATTGTAGCTATTCAAATTCCCCAAACATTTTTCATCAGCAGGAGGTGCTTTATTTTTCCTGTACAAACCATCAGGACAGCAACGTACAACGTTTGCTCTATTTTCCTCCCCCTTAGTTCACCTTGGCACTACTGTACATAAATTATGGGTGAAGTAATATTGTAAAAGTCACAAGAAAACTTGCTATTTATGTAGCTGTGTAACCATATGAGAAAATAAAGATACTTGTATAGGCTGGAATTGCTGGTTTCCCAACTATGGAGTGATGGAAATGGAAATCCATTTAAATGCCGTTCAATAAACTGTTGAAAATCAGGATTTTCCAAATGGGTTTGAAAAACACAACTTTTCTAGCAACATCTTCTCAATCTCAAAAGACTCTAAAGTGTGAAATTCCCTGAGGTAAGAAAGTCCATTTCTATGAAGGCATCAGAGAAGAGAACATGGTACCAGTGTGAAGGTAGGAGAGGGAGATGAGGAGCAACTACTGAGGTCTCTGAACAGGGCCACAGTCATTGTGGTGGTGGGAAGACACAGCTCTCACAACTCCACCCTCACTTGGCCCCAGTAAATAATTCATTATAGTAAACTGCCATAGATGTAGAGAAGAATAATGACAGGTTATGCAGCCTCAGAATGGTTGAGGTTGGAAGACACACCTGGAGGTCAACTGGTCCAACACTCCTGCTCAAGCAGAGGCACCTAGAAGTGGCTGCCCAGGACCATGTCCACAAGGCTTTTGAATTTCTTCAGGAGGATTTAAGCTCATATAGACAGAGACATGGAAACATAAGGAAACAACATTCTTGGAGAGAGAAATGAGAAGAAAGTGCTTCAAAATTAGCCATTGCTCACTCAACTTCATGTGCCATGATAGAAACACTAACTTTAATAAAAGCAAAAGTAAATCTTCTGCTCATTGGCTGCTCCCTGTATTGAATTAGTTACTCATGGATCCCTACAGAAGTTAAACCACAGAGAGGAGAAAACTGTGGCTAAAGCTGTTTCCTGCTGCTCAGGATGATAAATGTCTATTTCTGCTGCAGAGTTGGTGTCTGACTCCGGGGAAAACTCTTGATGTGGACCTTTGGTAGATGCCATTGTGTGTTCTTCCTTCCTGAGACACTTCTCACCACCCTTTGGAGCAGCCACCTCTCAAACCCATGTCACAGGGACACTGCCATTTTGGCAGTAAGCTCTGCAGCAGCTCCAAGTAGGAAGAGATTTTTTTCCTCCTCCAAAACTTGGAGAGTCAAACCATTTTGTATTTCATGTTAGTATCAAATTAAAATTGCTTCTCAACAGATTTTCAGTAGGCTCCAGGCTGGAGAGCTGATCAGACTCGAGAGACGAGAGCAACACTGGCTCTGTCACAGATCCAATGTTTGGCTGGAGCACATCTCTCAGATTGTCTTCTGAAATCTCCCAACTATAAAACTCTGACATATCTCTTCTTGGGATTATTATGAGTTTTAATTAGGTAGTCTCTGTCTGGTGTTGTCAGTACGTGGATACGCTATAAAAAAGTTTAATAGCAAGACAAAGTCATGCCCTGGATCTCAAGTAGGAATACAGTCAGTAAATGACAATTCTGCAAAGACTGGAAAAATATCTCGTTGAACCTTCGTTAATTTTCTCCCATATTGGAACTAATTTACAAACATCATTATTATTACAAAGAAACTTTCCAAGGCACTAAAATTACAGGAACCACCATTAAAATAACCAACAAAAAACCCCCAAACCTCAGCATTTCCACCATCAGATTTTTGTTTGTGTTAGTGTAGACTATGGTGAGATCCTGTAAGAGAGGGAGGAAAACTTGCAGAATATGAAGGAAAGGTAAAAGTTGCAAAAGTTGCTCCCTTAGGATTCCCAGGTAGAAACCTTTTGCTGCCCAAACTCCACTGACTCCTGGCTGGGTTATGGGCACTCATGCCAGTAGATGGCACCCTGAATATGAGCTCCACAAACACCCCCTCTCACATTCACATTTGCAAGAAGAATTTCCTAGTACTTATCCTCTGCCTTCCTCTTTTATTATTTTTCTTGATTTTTTTAAAAAAGAACAGAGGGGAAGATGTTCAGGAAACAGAAACAATATCAACAGAAAAATAAAAAAAAAAAGGATCCTATCTTATGCTTTTATGATTTGGTGCCTCCAAACTGTTACAGTACCAGGGCCAAGTTTGGGCTGGTTTTGCAGGGGAATTTGTTTCACGTACTTTGGAAGGCAGTGCTGCCAAGCCCTGTGCAACTGCTTGTGAGGCACTCCATGTTCATTATATAATTAGCTAATTTGCCTTTTGGCACACAGTTAGCATCTGGATATAAATTTTAGTTTTGGAACCTCCTACAGTTGATTTGCTGGGGAAAGATATTAAACCAGGACAGACCTTATATCCCTCCCCTCTCTGTTTTTTTATAGGGTTCCTGAAGCAAATGGGCAGCACAACTTTAAGGCATACACCTGAGAGAAGAGGGATGAGGCAACACCATGAAAAATCCTCTTGGAAGTACCATTTTCGAGACACTGTAGAAGAAAAGCAATAAATTGGATAAGGATGAGGAACAGTCAGGGAATAGTACAAGCAGAAGGAATATCCTTGACATGAGGTTGAATGGATGACACAGAAAGGAAAAATTGATTCATAGAGTGGGGAAAAAAGGTTGTACTGCATGTGAGAAAGGAGAAATTTAATTTCTGGATAGTGGGTAGATCAGCTTACTTATCGAGCAAGAAAAACTGCTGAAGGGACAAAATCCTTTTTCTGGCTGGGGGACAGCAAAATCAGTCCTACACAGACACTTTTGGAGACACCCTCAGGTGTTCAGAAGTCTTCACTGAAGCAAGAAGCAATTCATATTTTAAATTAAATTTGCAACCTCAAGGGGTCAACACTTTTCCCACAAATTGGTCCATGTATTTGGGATGCTTGAAGAGGACACAAGCTTGCTTCAGCAAGCTGCAGGTCATCCCTACTGTGAAACATGTTGAGTTGAAGCCAGAGCTCAGACACCAGCTACAGGTGAGAGGTGGCTGCTGAACAGTCAAGTGACAGTTGACATATCTGGCAGATGAACGGTTAAGATCCTAACCCCTGCTCTCTAAGTCCACAATCAACTTTTGAACACGTGGTGTGGGAGTAATGAGTATTACTCAGATGAGAAATGGAAACGTTATTGAGGATGCAAACCCATACACAAAGACATCCCATTTCTGAGAATCAGGACCAGAATGAAAGAGTAAAGCAGCAAGTAGCAGAGATCTGATCTTGAGCTTCCTCAGAAAGTGCTAGGTCTTGGAGAACTATCTTCAAGATCATTTTTGGTAACATTTCTTTTTAGAACAGTGTTTTCATGAAATCTAGATGTTTGATAACAGAGAAAATATTTAAATTAGTTCTTTTTCTTTAATGGGAAAAACACTTTCCTACCCTTTATCTTCAAAAAGAGCAAGAAGATGATAAAGGAAACAAAGTAACATTGGTAACTTCCCAAAGGGAAACAAAACAAATTCCCCCTTCCTTCTTCTATTTATAATTTCCAGGGGAAAAAAAAAATAATAAAAAATATACTTTTTTAGCCTTTTGCAAAAATTAAGAAAGTGATTTGTTCACCCCACTGCCATTCTGATGTCCTTAGTATCTCAGTTGTGGTTTCTGTCATATAACAACAGCCAGTAACTATTCCCCTCCTACAGCAGCTCATGAAGCTAAACAATGCTTCATATTGCATTTATCACACTTTTAATCTATTTTCACGTGTTGCTTTGTCCAATAATCATATAATTGGTCATATAGTGAACAGACTGACCAATATTACCCAAAAACTTTATTTCATAAATTTTGGCATAGTGTTGGTAAAGTTGGTATATAGGTTTTCTACAACTTGAACTCAAGTGTTAATTCTTCAAGAAACAAGAGGATAAAGGTATTTCTAAATTTTAGCATGTTATGCCTGCTTCCTACAGCTACATAGAGTGAAAGGCAGAATAGAAATGTTCATTTAGTAGCAACGTGCCACGTAGTTGTAACAAGTACTTTTATCCAAGTAAAGAAAAAAAATCCACTAATAGCTGCATTTATTAACTGTTGCATGTTATTCGGGATTATGTGATTTAAAACATTGCATATATTTTTCAGTATATATAAAAAATAAAGTTTGAATTTCTTCCAATATTGCTCCTTATGACATATGCACCACTATCAAGTCAGAAGCATAATGAACATGAAAGTGCTCAACACAGCAACATGAAAACACTGCAAAATTAAAGCACATCTTGTTATGTTTATTAATTCTAGTCTTCTGCTGAAGAGCATCCATCAAAATCTAGTGCAATAACATTGCAGAAGAATAAAAATCAGCACTAGGTTCAGCATTACACTAGACCTGTGAGCCAGAAAAACTGTAAAAATGGAAGAGGAAGTAAGAGTTAACAAGTGTAAAAACAAGCTAATGCCGCACACGTGGTGAGTCAGAGCATTCTGGTAAAGGAGAAAACGTTGCTGTGTCTGTGAAAGGAGTGCTTAAAATCAACACACCTACCTAAATATTTCTGCTCTTGGGCTTTGCTCTTCACCTTTGCTACGCTGCCTGTTATCTCTGCTGAAGTACAGCTCAGGGGCAGTGAGTGCTTAAACACACAACTGCTGGAAATAGAGGGGGACAGATGAAAAAAAACTATAGGTAAAGAGAGGGGATAACAAGTAAACTGCCACATGGCCTTTTTCTATTATTCTTATCTCCACTTTGCTGTGTCTTTATTTTTTTCCAAGCATCCTCCCCACCACGCTGGTCTCACAGCTAACAGGTCACACATCTGCACCCAGGGCACAGCCACAAACAGCAAAAGCTGCTGAGGGATATGGTGTCCTGGGCTGGTGCCCAGAAGTGTCCTGAAGCCAGTTTATCTGAGTACTAGAAAAACAGAAAAATCCCTTGTGCTGAAAATACAAAGCAGATGTAACATTCCTGTGCCTTTTCTTTTAGAGAAAGATGTCATTGAGCCCGGAATATTATGTACTTAAAAAGTAGCATTAATTTCAACCATTAGTCATATCTCTCCTCAGAGTGGGAGATTAAGGATGACACTGCGTCACCATTGCAAGAGTCTTTACTCCTGTTTTATTCTTTTATATCAGATTGACAGTAAAACAGAATTTCATTCCAAGTTCAGTCTACTGTAAAATGTTAGATTCCTAAACTCAACAGCAGTTTCCCTTAAAAAAATCCCAAAAACTGGAATCTCCTCAGCAAACATCAGTGAGTTAGTAGATACATCCCAAGTCCTACAAAAGTCACACTCTTCAGCATTAATTATCACAGCTCCTATTAATTTTTATATGTGTTGCAGCCATATTAGACTATTAGTGTCTCTCAGGACAGACAACACACTGAGCAAAGATCATCTTACCTCACGTGTCTAAAGGCTGGCTTTGTAGCCACTCTTTTCTAGTCCTGTATTTGAGTACTTTCTGCAAATAAAAGCAGAAATGGCCCATGGAGTTCTTCAGGCAACTCTAATTTACATGTACAGTGACCCAGCCCTCTCCTGTGCTCCAGGAGAAGATTAAAGCCTCTACTCTCATTTATTTGTAGCAATAGCTCACTGCCCAGCATTTCTCTGTCACCACGTGCAAACAATGCTGCTCAGCCCATTATTCACAATTTTATTTATGCTCAGAGGTGCGTAATCCAGTCCCTATGAAGGATGCACCCAAAGGCAAATTTCTTGACACAACTTGGCCCAAACCATAGCAGACTTCCTAGATAGAAGCCAAATATAAGGAGTAAAGCATTTTCAAGCATCATTGTTAAACAACTTTTAGGCTATCCTTGAGATTGTAACTTGATCCTTCATATGATGAACATTTTAACTTTTTTGGTTTATTTTCTTATATTGAGAGGGTTATATTTTATAATAACACTTGGTTAGTAACTATATGTCCTACATAAAGCTCATGATCTAAATCTCATGTGTCAGCTTAATATCCAGTAGGAGCAAAGTGTCTTGTCATAAGAAGAGAAATTCTTCCTAGTTTGTGCAATGTGGTTTCAGACAGGTCTTAAAGGCCTGATGCTGATCTTGGGCTCACAGTGAACCCACTGAAGTTAGTGGAATTACAACAAAGCAAAAGTAACATCGAGCACACCCAAGGAAAGCCAAAGCATCTATTGCTTTGTGGAGTCAGGTATGGAAATACACTTTATTAGAAGCTGCAAGAGGGAAGGACACAGATTTGCACTATTGTATGCTTCTTAATTTGCGGTCTAAGAACATACTCTAAGGTTGTTTTGATGACTCAGTTCATATGAATTTAAGTGTTAAAATGCAATACTTCATTTCTCATTCCTGACAGTTGCCACACATATTAGAAGTATGTGACTCTTTACTTATGGTAAGTCAGAGACCTGCATGGGTGCAGAGTCTACACCTCACAATAACTTACAATCTGTTACAGTTTGATGCTTCAGTGATCTCTTACCCATTGACTGTAATGTTAAAATGAGTGGCTTACTGCTATGAAGATTGAATGGTTTTCCTATTTTTTTTTTCAACTAGTAATAACACCTAACACAATAAAAAAAAATAAAATTGAAAAGATAAAATAAAATAGAAAGCTGATACCAAGTCCCACTTTCTAGCAGATAACATCAACATGTCTTAATCCATAATACATTTTCAGTGGAAATCTTATCAATCTTTACAAATTGTTGCTTGATCCGTCTCAAGGATTGGAAGAAGAGACACATGAAGACAGAAAATTTAAATAGCTGTGCTAGACTGGCAATGGCTATCAATGAAGATTCAATCAGGGACCTAAAGAACTCCTTTGTGTCATTCAGAAATTTTGTAGATGAAAGCCCCAGGGCCTGCACCCTGCTATATGGAGACCTTTAAAAATAGCCAATCAGATGAGAATGAAAAAGCAGGGATCTTGGAAAGCTACTTGTAGCCCATAGGGCAGAGATGTGCTACCTCTGGATATGCTTTTCCATCTGGATTTGAATGGCCTGAGAAGTAGAAAGAGAAAAGAATGGGAGATGGTTACAATTCCAAAGTTTTTCAGATACAATGAAAAACTCTTTTCACATCCATATTTAATGACTACAGATTCAGGCCTACAGATCCAGCTCTAATCCTATGGTCTTCCATGACCTGCTATCTAGAGGACTTCCCTGCACAAATTAAAGCTTGCTAGGTAACATCACTAAGATATTATTTGAAACAACAAAAACACATAGAATGGGCTAAAAGACCTCCTTCAAGCCAGCAAGTGACTGCATATGGTCGTGTCTCTTCTTGCATCACTTAGTTTCTTAATTATGTTCCATCTGAAGGCCTCAGGAAAGGTAACAGTTGTTTCAAGAGTTCGCCTGTCCCAGTATATCATATGGGATAGCATAATGGAGTCTATTTTCACCACTCCTATGTCAATTTAATATCTCAGTTTCAAGTGGAACTTGAAGCTAAAAGTATCCTTTGTGTACAGTTTGGCCTGCATATGTTCTGGGAACAGGCGTCCATAGTAGAAATTCAGTTGAATATGTAAAAGAACATGCCTGGGAAAAAAAAAAATCTTTACTTCTAGGTCTTCCTGCTGGCAGCTCATCTGATTTCTGGAGTGCATCTGATCCACAACACCTGCCTTCATTTTCTGTGCTGTGGAAGCTAGACTGCAATCCTTCAAATTATGAGTATTGGTCCTATATACAAGGATTAAAAAGCCAAACTATGAATATCATCTAATATGTAACACTCCTCACAAATCCTCCAACACTGAATAGCAAAATGAGTGTGGCTTAGAACATTAGACCAACAGCAACAAGCAGTTTACAGCATCATAAAAGTTCAAAACAATTTAATTGATTTAACACCAAATAAGACCTGAGAAGTGCCAGAGGGGAGCTTTTGGTTACTCCTGAACTGCCTTCACCAAACACACGAGGAAAATATAATTTCCTTCTACCTCCTTCCTTTCTGCTGTACATTTATATACTGCAGCTAAGTACATGGCTTTCCAACTGCCACAAGTAAAACTGACCTCCTCTAAATGCATTTTACACCTGCATACGATGCTTGTCACATGGCAACATTTTAGTTTAAAACTGTCTAATTCTGAATAAAAAAAACCCCAATGTTTTCTCTAGGAAGATCACATAAGAATCACAAATTTTCTCCGGTGCTTGAAAGAAATCTGTTCCTATAGCCTAAATGTTCAGAAAAGTGTTGTTACTTCTAATGTTGCCAGATCTGAAGTGATGAGATACTATGGGAAAGGTTATTCTTGCAGTATTTACAGATACAGGCAGAAGCAGAAGTGACAGAAATTTCAAAGTAAGACTGCTTGAAATACTTCCAGCTCAGTTTTGCAGAACTTCTCCTCACAGAGATTCAGATATTCATCCAAACTTTCCAGGCTTACCTGAACTAGACATGTGGTGATGATAATTTTGGAACAGCCTGAACTCTCTGTAGAAGGAGAAGAGTTAGTACTGCAAGACAAACTGATGCATTAGAAAAATATTTTTTAAACACCTGAAAGCTTGCTGCAAATAGCCAAAGAAGCAAACCTCCTGTAAGTTCTGAATTTCAGAGATTTGCTGACAGAAATTTCAATTTCAGTCTGACAGCAGCTATATAAACAAACCATCACAAGGCCAACTTGGGTAGGATGTTACATGACATTTGTGACCTGCACCATGTTCAGGTCCATGCTCCTCTGGCTGATCCATAGTGGAGGAAACACCTCACGTCTGTCACTGAGTAAGTTTACACACATGTTTTATCCCATTCTAATTCAGTTGTGCACTAATGAACATTTGGAACAATTGCAAGCCTCAGTTTCCCTCCTGGTCCTTAATTCCTGCAGCAGCAGCATCTCCTTCTCTAGAAAAAAAAAAAAGCCTCCTTGAGCTCTGTTAAGCCCTTGGTGCAGATGTGGCAGTTGTTTTAACCTCTTAAATTATCTCAGAATATCTCAATTTAGTAGTTTAAATGCACATTTGCCGTGTCTTAATCAATTTTTCAGTTCCATATATCCAGCATCCTACAGAAGACATATCTGTCAAAGTGAGTTACTGACATTATTGAGTAGGGAAGGTTTTAAAGCTTCTCAGACTTTAAAAACAAATTAAAAAATAAAATAAGCTTATAATAAAACAATTTTCTTTTTTTCAAAATTATTTAAAACTTGTAATAAAACTACATCTTTCTGACATTGCATGCCTCAGTAGTGTCTACAAGAGGCTTGCCCCTTATTTGAACAGTAAAAGCCTCTCTCTCCCATTCCCCAGTTTAATCCCCTGTGCTGTGCACATGAAACAGTCCCTCCTACCCCCTCTCAATCTTCCTCCATACGTTTTTGCAGCAGTTTTTGTGCTGTGATCCTGCAGCTGCTCCCTTACTTCTTCTCACTGCTCCCACTTCCCATCTGAGGGGGGAAAAAAAAGCTCCAGACACTTTTAAACTGTTCCCACACTCCTTCTCCACTTTCCTCTGCAGAGCTCCCAGTGATGCTCTCGTAAGAGATGCTGCTGTGAAACTCAGCAGAGCCGGCACCTACAATTTTAAAAGAAAACTTTTGAACTACAGCAGGAACTAGGAAGAGGAAATTCTTTGCAGCTTGCATCAAGCAAGCTCTTCTTCTGCATTTCGTGAGGCCCCTGGTTTGCTTTCTTCACCAGCCACCTCTTCCGTGGCCCAGAGCAGAGCAGAAGGCAGCAGGAGTGCTTGTCCCACCACGTGGTAAAGTGGGGAGAAGACAAAGGCATTTGTTCTAGGTGATAGTATCTGGTATTACACTGTGTAGTTAAGATGTCTGCTTTCAGCAAAGGGGAAATTCCAAGGGTAGTGTGGTGTCAAAAATATAATTAACAGAACCAAATCCAAGAAATCGTATCTAAAATTTTTACTGCAAACATCCATTGTTTAGTGAGTGACCAATGAAAACTTTATTTCACTAAGGTGGTTCAGGATGACCCCAGAAACCTTCCATGCATGTTTTATGCAGGCCAGAGCCCACCCGTTCCACCACAGATGTGCTGCACTTGGTAGGACCAGTGAGAGTCGGCAGCAACAACAGCAGGAGTCCAGTGGTGCCAGGTCTGTGTGTGGACACCAACAGTCATGGTGAGAAGAGCAGCAGCCAGTCGTCTGCCCCCAGCATTGTTCAGACCAAAAATACTTAGATAGTACGTTCTCTGTTGGCTGGGGGTTTATCAGGTAACACGAGGAGCTGAGGGACTTCTCAAATCCCTTGTTGGCTGAAGTTGTTGCACTCATCTCAAGTGAGCCTTTGCAGTCCCATGTACCCAAGTTAAAACACCCTCACAGTGCATCAGCAACATTGAGCAATTTGTAGCAAAGGTATTTGTTAAAAATGCATTTCATCTGAGACCACTCAGGGAGGTTTCTGTTAGTGTTTGCTGTGAATGTCCATGTCCTTTACATGGGGCTGTCCTGCATGTACGTAGGGCTTTTGCTCTGGCCACCATCACCATGTAGACTGGGGATCCCTCAACCAGTGGGACATGCTATCAGTGCTGGGTTCATTCCCCCTCCACGGACTGCTCCAATCCTCCATCTCCACTGTCCTAAGCAAACATCCTTCCAGCCCAGCAGCAGGTACCTCCTGAGCAACAGCTGCAGCAGAGACACCAGAATTGTGAGAGCATCATGACACCCAGCAGGCTGGTGACAGACCCACCAGCCATGGAGGCGACTCTTGGAGACAGAACTCCAGAGCTTTAGTTGTCTTCACAAAGTTTCTGTGTCATTTCCCTCCCCAGCCACAAAGGAAGAGAGTTTAGCAACATCCTGAGCAGCAAACAAGTCCAGGTGCTAAGCACCGTGCCCTGCCTAGGAGGAGCGCTTGGGTACCCGAATCAGCACCAAATACAGTGGTGGCTTTGCTCAGGGTGTGGCAGGAAGAGAAAAAAGAAACAAAGAGCAAGCACAGCGAGCACACAGTTAGAGCACGTCTCATCATCTCTAAGCCACATTCACTTCTGTTTTTTCTTCCTCCTTGTCTCTCCCTCCCCTCTTACGTTACAGTTGTGCTGAAAACCGAAGGATGTCTTGGAGAAGGACTCAAAAGTCAGTTTAAGTTCATTTGTTTGAAGACTATGACTGTTTGGTACATCAGGCACAGGCTTTGGAAGAAATATTCATGAAAAACCACAGTACAAACCCACAGTACCTGGCTTAACTACAAGTGAATGATTTAATACCCTTCAATCTCAAACGGCAGGAAGTGTTATATTGTGTCTTAAGCAACCTAAAACAACTCACCAGAGCAATATCAACCTTGCTTAGTTGTTTGAAGAAATGTTTCAGTAGGTATCTGTGTTCATATTTACAAGCCCTCAGAAGTTTAGAAGCTAATTTGGAGAACACCAATAACTTCTTAACCCTCTAATATCTCACTTAATTCCCACACCAGTTCTTTCTCATGCTAAGGAAGGTGAATGAAAATATATATAAATGAAGAGAAAAAAGCCAAAATTTTCAAACAGGTGTGAATTTGAGGATTTTAGTCTTTGGAATAGAGGACTTGCTTTCACATATGGCAGACCTCTGCATTTCCAGGTGACATTAGCATGAGCCAAAAATGCAGTGAAAATCTGCTCCAGCATGACCTGGCACATCCACAAACTGAGCTCTAACATGAATTAGATTTGCCCCATGATGAGGTTGCAGCATCTAAATATCCATACCCAGAAATTTAATGCCTGCTTTTCAAAAATAAAAATAATATTAAAAAAAATCCAATAGCATTTCTTTAGTTTTAGGTCCTTCCTGTTTCAGCCAGCCTGGAAGTTTGTACCTCGAGATGCTTCAGGTTGTAATACAGATGGTCAGAGTCCACGGACTCTGTCATAAGAGATCTTACTCTTAAAATAAAAATAGATCAGCATTGAGGAAGTTCTTGTGTAAATGAGGAGCTAGAAGTGTTTGTTTTGTAGTGAGTCTCCAAAACAAGGTCCTTATAGTATTTCTTAAAGCAGGGAGAAGTGACAGAGGCATGTCAAGTGCGTGAAGGCACAATCTTAACACCCTGCACAGCAAAAGAACTATCACCTCTGCCCTTCAGATGTCAATAAGAGAGTTGTCACTGAAATTAAAATTCACTGAGTCTGTTGGTTGAAGCAGACCAGCCTTATGAGGAGGGTTCAGAAGCAGGTAACCTCAGTACCTCCTGACCTAGACCAAGCTCACAGGTTCCCAAAGGCACACCCAACAAGGAATCGTGCTGCAGTGAGCAAGCTGAAGCCTTCAGCCTACTGTGAGACTCAGAGGATATTACAGCAATAAGTTCCATGGTGGCAAAAACTGTTGGAAGGCACCACAGGATAGAAAAAGAGACAGTTTTGTGCAGGTTGTGTAGCCAGCTAAAAAAATCTGCTGTTGTACTCAGACGACACTTGAATTACCATGAAAGATCCACAGTCAACAGCCAGACCAAAATTTTATTCTATCTGTTCTCATCAGGACTAAAGCTATCAACAAATGAAACCAGGAAAATAATATATTTTCATATAGATGGTTCCATCAGCACCAGTTTCTGTCTTGGTAGCACTGATAAATAGGTTTGATGCATCCTTGTGGAAGTCTTAGGAGAGAAGTGAAATGTAGAGACTTCAGCTAGAGCTTCAAGTGATGCTTGGTTTTGCCTTTAAAAGAGATCAGCCCAACCTATGCAGGATTACAGGTACATTCTGTACAACTGCCACATTTCAGGTTTCTAATTAAGAACACACCTAACCACTACCAGACTTCTCCCCCACCAAGAGACAGTTTTTAGCAGCATGCAGGCTGTAACAACTCATTAAATGCTTAGCAGCTCACACTGATTGAGCTGACACAGCACAGAGGCATCTAAAAAAAGTCAAGAAAACTGAGCAAGTATCAGAGTTACACATTGCAAGCCACAAAAATTCAGAAGATGCCGTCTATAACCCGCTAAGCCCCATCTGAATCAGTAGAAATAGGCCATAATACAGCAGTTCCCACTGCTCAGAGCCTGTGGGACTGCTTAGCAGAGAGCCAAGCTGAAGTTTCTGAGCAGCACAGCAAAAGCCATCCTCACTACAGCACTAGAGAGCATGATGGGTGCTCCGTTCCACTTGTGTGGGATACTGCTTTTTAGTGCCTGGCCTGAAGCTCATCACTGCAAAGAAATAATAATTGCTGGGACCAGAAATAGATAGAAATCCAAACTAGAGCTGTGTAGAGCCATTTCAGTTAAGCCAGCACCACATCTGAGGCTGTGGTGTTGTGCCACCCAGACATCAAGAGAAGAATGGAAACGTGTCTCCATTCTTCATTTTAGTTTCTGGCTCCTGCCTCGCTCCAGGTGGGGAGGAATGTGCCCAAGCCCAGGGTCTGAATCTCCTCTGCTGCCCTGGCAATCCCAGCCCTGCTGAGAGGGGCTACCAAAGAGCCACACATGCATGCTTGGTCAGAAGAAGGTGGAGTATCTCTTCCAAGCTAGGGTATCTTTTGTATGAAAGCAAAAGGAAGTTTCTACAGCAAAAGCTGCCAAAAAAGAAAAGTGCTTTTTTTTTTTTGTAATTCGATAATAGTGTACAGCAGGAGCTTTAAAGTACAGAGGGTGCTTCAGTTGTGCACTCTGTTTGGAAAAGAAAATGAACAAATGTATGTTACAGATGTAATTGGATTGAGAGGTAAAGTGAACAAGAGATGCTGCTTTTAAATGAATTTCCTTTGGACACAGAGGTAAGTTGCAGGGAAGAGATAAAATAAAGAAAAATAACTCTGAGAAATATCAAACTACGTTACCAAATCTCACAGCTCTGTGGAAAATGCATTTCAAATGACTCTAAGACATTGCAGCAGTAACATAAAAACCACTACAAACACAGCTCAGGAAGAGAACATGTTCTTTTTATACAGTTTCCCTGTCTGTGCTGATTTGTGTATGCAGGCAGGACAGCTTTTTTTTCTCCAAAAAGTACAGAAAACCTGAAATATAATCTTACAACACGATGCTAAAATCTGTCTCCAATTAGTATGCACAAATTCAAACTGAGCTTCAAGCCACGTGTGATATCTTTCAACTCTGACCCCTGTTTCCAAAAGAAAACCAAATTGCTTCTTATGATAAGGTTATCAGTTACAAACACAAGTGCGTGTCACAAAGCGTGCAGCAAACTGCACCTTACCAGCAGAAGAAATCTTCACCATAAACCAAATCTTGCTAATTGTGGGTCTCCACTGCTTGGCCCATGACATTATTTGAACATCTTCCCACCGTGCTGTTCCTTGGAAAGCCCTGAAGGCCAGAAAGCAACATTTGCCCACTGGTGGCAATGGAAAGTGATCTTCTCCGATGGGAAACTTCAAGTGAGGTGAGGATTCTGGACACACAGCCTTTTTCTAGCCAGCTCCAAAGCAGAGGAGGAATTAGTGTGGATCTAATCAGCCTCATGCAGGAAACATGCTACCAGGTCTTCTCCACTGAACAGCTCCACGAGGAGCAGCACAAAGAGTGCCCATGGACAAACCAAGGATATTTTTTGTACAACGACCCTCATGCCTCCCCCTGTCCTGTTCCTATTAACACCACTGATGGATTATAGAGTAATACCAAACTTCTTGATACCCAGCAGGGCAAGAGATCCCTCTACTGATCTCTTCAGTCTCTAGAGATACCAAGTATCAACTAGATACCTCCTGTTACCACTAACTACTAATTAGTAGCCACTGCTACTCATCACCTCCCTCATCATCACCAGCAGGGAAGCCAATTACTCAAACAGGGCTAAACTGCGTCTGGCAAAGACAAATGCTGGAAAATATGGTCTAATCTCATTTCCCAGCCAGTGCCACCAGCCTTTTCTAGCTTTTGGAGACAATAAATTAGTACCAGCAGGTATAAGAGAAGTGATTAGTAGTTTGGGATAGTAGAGAGAGTCAGGTATAGTTTCCTCTTGCTTAGGATGCAACAGATCTGCTAGCTTCTGAGTACTTATTTCACCTTTAAAACATTGGTTTACATCTGTACCCTCTATGCAGTTGCTTTCAAATTCACAAGTGCCAAAAGAAATAAAATAATTATGTAATTAACATCCATACTGAACACATACAAAACACGTGTAGTTACGATTGTTTGAAAAATCTTAACCAACAGGTTTCCTAAACTGCATGAAGATGAATTTAAAGCTCCTTACCTACAGCATGGCAGACGTTGTCATCTCATCTCAAACTGCCATCCACCAGCAACAGTTTTAACTATTTCAAAAAACGGAAAACATCTAGGTCACGTGTCTGTAGACAGCATTTGGGTTAATCTCCCAGAACTCATAAAGATAGAAAGTAGGCAGGCAAAAAAAAAAAAAAAAAAAAAAGAAAAAGAAAACCACTTCCTGTACGAGCAGGACCAACACCTCACCAGTGAGAAACTTACAGCCAGGCTCAGTGCAAAACTCTTCTGGATTGGATGAAAAGCAAAATTTTAAAGCACAAAGGCAGCTCCTCTGTTAAAGTTGCAACAAACAAGGAGGGTGGGTTTTTGCAGAAGGTAAACATGGGGTTTAAAAGGAAATGCTGAAAGGAATTACAATTCTAAGCCTCCAGGCAACTTCCCTTTTCTTACCTTCAATGAAACCCTTTGAGTACTGGAATAAATAGCTTGCAACAAATCTGCTTTGCAGTTTTGAAACTTAGCTTTAGTGAACGTGACTCTTACCATGCTGCTACTTCAGATTTATAAAACAGCAAATTCTAGCTAATCAGAGAGTTTCCTCCTGAAAACAACAAAAAAAAAAAAGGAACTTGTACTATTGCTCGGTGAAGGTCACTCAGATAAACACTCCTGTTTCTTTGAGTTTCTCTTTCAGCACTGCTCCACAAAGCAGCCCCTGGAGCAGCAGAGGCACAAGCAGCCTCTGCCCCACTTCCTGCAGCACCTTGCACTGTAACCATCCCTCTCAGGCAGGGAGAACCCAGAGAACCAGCAGATTCAAACGTTGCTCTGCAGCTCTAGGAAAGCCCCTTCCTGGCATATGCCTTCACCAGCATCTTCCCTTGTGGCCTTTTTTCAGCAAGGAATGAAGTATCTTTCCAATATTTTTAGCTCAACTCACAAAATGAGGGCAGAACCCAGTGCAGCAAGGGTTCCACTGCAGGTGGTTGTGCTGTCTGTATGAGGACCACCACGGTGTTGGTCAGGTTGCAGAGCACTCTGTTGATGTGCTGGCAGAATAGGGGGATCTTTTTTTTTGCTTGTCTCTCACAATAAAACACAGAGTTGCCATACTGAGAAAATTAAGGCCATCCTGAAGTTTAAGGATTTGACCCAACACTGAAGTAAAATGAACCCTATTAACAGGGAATGCCTGTGGAGTTCCTCAAAGAGATCTGCTCCATCTGTGCACACAGCCATCAAGAAATTGATTGGATGCCCTAAAGAAGGATCCTGTAGAACATCCTATGGAGAAAAGGCAGAGAATTAGGAAACAAGGTCTGTGGCTGAGGCTGGAGTGGAACTTAGGAAGCCTTAGAAAAAGATTGTGACAAATTCTACAAAGCTGCAAAGAAAAGACTGTTTTGCAGGCAAACCATTTCCTATTGCAAAAAAAAAAAAAAAAAAAAAAAAGGGGGAAAAAAAAAATGACAAAAAAAAAAAAAAAAAAAAAAAAAAAAAAAAATCACTGTATTTGATACTGATTCAGAATGCAAGAAATTTCCTGTAAAGAAATAAAGAACAGCTTTAGTAGATCATGCACTTAGTGAAGCACATGGGAAGGAAAACCTTTAGAGCCCAAAGAATAGCACAGGGAAAAAGGGGGAACATAGCTCTGCCATTCCTTCAGTTCTGTCAGAATACAGAGTGACCCTTATATTTTTATTAGTGATTTTGTAGTAACTTCTACACCCTCCATTTCATAGCCAAAACTCCAGTTAAGCTCAAGGCCATACAAGGCAGAACTAAGACCATCCTTGTTCCCAAACACTTAATGTGTATGCCAAGAGGTAACACACACGTACAGACAGGAGAGGGAGTGGAACAGCATCACAGCTGGTCTTCACTGTTCTAAACTTAAACATCATTTCTTAGTAGGCAGTATGTTTTAGGGATGTATTTTAAAGGTGGACTTTTAGAACAAAAAGGTGGATGTTGCATATTCATGGCAACGAGTTGTTTCTCCCAGGTGTGAGGATGTGAGAATACAACAGTGTGCTTTGCTGTAAACAGCTGCTAGTGCTCAAAGAACCCACAGCAGCACTAATTAATTGCTAGCCCTTTTTAAAACAGTATATATTCTGACTGATTTTGCCACACAGAATAAATTTCTATTGAGAAATCAATTGTAGTCGTGCAGGTCTTGAGATTTTCCTCCAACAATACCACCACCAAAAGCGTTTTTATGATTACAAATAATTGTGAGCGGTGCAAACAACGGAACTTCATCACCAAAGTGTGAGGAAACCATCAGTAAACCTGTAAAATCCCACAGCAGGACTTGCCCATGTTACCTTGTCCAAAACGTAGATTACCAGGGACGTGACATTTTTCATGGAAATGTCTTTTGCTGTACACCTAACATTTCAAGTCGAGTTGCATACTCCCTCTGATTTCCTTCACATCCCTTTGACAGTATGTCAGCAGTGACAAAATTCTATAAAAGGATGGCAGTTTTGCATACTGCCTGAACGTATGCAGCACAAGCTTCCTGTGTGATCTCTGGAAGGCTGAAAATACTTGAGATGTGCAAAAAAAACCCTCAGTTTAGCAAAATCTAAGGGCTCGTTTAAATCTAAGTAAAACTAAACAGGAAACAGAGACTGCATAGATGTTACCTGGAGCAGATTGCTGCTCGGTAGGTTGGTCTTTGTGTGTTTGCTCTGCAAGTTGAAGATGGAGCATCAGTTCTGAAGCTCAGATTTCTTGCTCCTATTTCAGTGACTCATGGCGTCATTGCTTACGAGAGATGTCATCAAGCTGGTGAGCATCCAGATTTCCATCCCATAACTGAGACCACAGCACTTTAAGGCTAAAACAGCAGTTTTTAAAAAGTCACTATTGACCAAGGACGTTGAATGCCCAGCAGGTGTTACCAAACTCTGTCGTAATAAATCCAAGAAGTATCATAGGTTTCATAAAGTGCTTGAACAGCAATTCCAAGACTTGTTCTGGACAAGCAGGCTTCTGAGGGTGAGAGAAGACCCGACTATTTCTCTTTTTGTCTAGTTCAGCCTTTACTCTCTGTTGTGATGACTGACAGGCAGCCCATAATCTGGCTTCTGTAGCAGACACCCAGTGACAAATCTAATTCATTGGCTAAATCAAGCCATAATATACAATACAAACCTGGACATCATGCAGGCACAAGCCTTAAAAAACAATGTTTTTCCATCCAATGGAACCAGAAGAAAATAATTATTAACGAAAATGCGCGAAGTTCCCAAATATTGTAATTCATAGGGAAAAAGCCTAGAAAACTAGTAGACTGTGATAATGATGAAATAATGTACAATTTCTCACATTCTTCACCAGAGAAATTATATTTTTCATATCTGTAGTAGGTTTTAAAAAATTTAATTTAAAAAAGGGGAAGAATTATATCTGTATGGACAGTAATTCATATTCTTGTTCATAACAATTGTTTGCCCAGAGAGTTGATGCCAAATCAGTAGCTGTTAGTTTTTTGCTAAAAGAGCCTTGAATTTTTAATCCCAGGAAAAACATTTCTAGGACACATTCTTAGGTATCGAGAAGGACGTGAATATGGCCATGTAACAGCTCCAATAGTTTATTGTCCAAGTTAACAGCAGTGTCTAATATCACCTGCTTAAGCAACAAATGCTTATTACATAGAAGCTTGTATGTAAATGTCAATCTAAATATACAGTAATGGTTAAATTCACACAACCCTCTTAACCATAATGTGCATTATAAACATTCTGGTATCATCTTCCAAAACCTTTTACTCTGAGCTGATTTTTCCCCTAGACAAACTATTTTATTTAGCACAGTCTGAGAAGTGCAAAAGATATATTTTTTTTAAGTTGTCACAGGTAGTAGAAAATAGACCTTTAGAGATTCTCCAGCAATATAGTGTTGGCTATACAGAAAGAATTTATATGCTGTGATTTGAGGTCTAAACCCCACAACATTCAAATTTTTGGAGACAAATGATCTTGCCTTAAAACATCTCTTAATAGCCAAGCTGCTAAAATTATGATAACAGACATACTTTACAAAGCAGCAGAGAAACTTAGGATAGGATTTTCTAAACATTTTCTAATAAAGACCATTTTGCCTTATAATGTGGTTTGAATTTAGAAATATGCATAACTAAGAAAATAAAATAGTTCTTTATTTTTACACTCCGTTTTCAAGCTTACCTAATGTAATTTTTGACTGTTTTTTAAAAAAAAAATAAAATTAGGACAAAAATAAAAAGTTAATCACAACTACTAGTTAAAGAAGTCCTACATAATCCAAGCTGGTCTTTTTCTTTCTCCTTTCCAGGTGTTTTAGGGATCTTTACACTTATTTTAAAGGTCACTCTTATCTATGGCTATTTTTAATAACTTTGAAAAAAACACTTCAACTCATTATATAGCTATACTGTACTAAAAATGAGACAAAACCCAGCATATGTTGATGCATTATGTAAAGACTTTCCTTGACAGGATTTAGTTACATGCAAGCTTTAAATGCAGTGTAAATGCATTTTCTGGAGTGTTAGGCCTCTGAGTGCTAAAAGTGCTACAATACCAAATTGCCAAAAAGGTGGGTTTCCATTGCACAATAATGGACCTTAAAAAGAGAAATCAGCCACACGTTTTGGGTGGCAATATTTTGGGGTACCCATGGTCAAGTCAGAGTTACAAAGTGATGCCACTAAAATCCTCCTCAAAGCTCTACTTTTCTCTCTTGGTTCACCACTGGCTTCAGGTATGAGAAACTCTCCACACCAATAGCTTGTTGACTGGAGATGCTCCAAGAACTATCCATGTTTTCACAGTAAATGAAGTGACTGTCCTTAGTAAAAATCTGATACTCCAGCTAGTGTGGTTCCTGTTACATTATCTCTATTAATTCTATACTATTCTATTATTTCTAATAATTTCTATTAAATTCTCTTAAAAAAGCTTCAGCTACTTGGTGAGTAATAGTGGGGAAAGTACCAAGCCCAGCAAAATCTCATGCTGATGATGAATGCAGAAGAAAGCTGAGGTGTTCTGGGATATCCTCTTCTATTGCTTTACCCTTTGAGGAAGAGGCTCATTTCTACAGTATCAAATTCCACATTCACAAAGAGATAAATATAAGCATACAGCCAACACAAGGCATTCACAAACATAATGCAGCCCCCATCAAATCTAGCAGAAATAAGAAGTGCTGAAGTCATTGCTTGTCTCTTTCCAGCACAGCCTTTTTCAGTGTGGAAGGCTCTGCTCCCACCCACGCTGCCATTGAGAGTGAGTCAGAGCTGCCTGGGCAGTTGGGCCAGAAGAAAGAAATCAATAAAACCAAGAGAAAGTCAGATGTAGGAAGTAAAACTCTACAGAGAGATGATTGTCCTCTCTCGTGTCCAGAAGCCTTCAAGGGAGACTTTACTGCCTGAAGTGGACTGGGAAACAAAATAGTCACCCAGTTGAGCATTAAACATGTTGGTTAGTTTTATTTCTTAGAACACTTCTTCAGAGCAGCCACCTACAGAAAAAAAGATCTTTACTCAGATCACTCCAACCCATCTGCACAAATACATTTAATTTCAGCATGCTTCAAGCAAGCAGAAATAGAAAACTGGTGGCCTTCATTCTATAGCTTTTGAGATTGTTCCAGCTTTTCAGTTCCTTCTATTCTCTATCATCTGTGGTCTCTGAAGTCATATACTTCCTTTTCCCTTGTTTCTCAAGACCTCTCTGTCCTCCCCTTTCCTCTGCTTCGTGCTTGTAATTTTGCTTTTATGAGCCCCTTTTTATTCCATATCTGCCCAACTTAGCAGGGACTCTCCTAGGGCAGGTACAGAGCACTGTCATGTTACCTGCATAGGGTATCACAAAGAATCACCTTTATGCTATGATAGAGGGTGTCTAGTGCTAGGTTTTAGAACATCTCCACTCCATGATGTGTGGGGGTGTTTTGCAAAAATATTACAGTGCTAATTTCTTATCAGTTAGAATTATCTCTTCTGAAATGTCAAAAGTATTCATCCAGGTTCATTATCACTATTAGTCCAGGCAAGCTCTACAATAGGATAAAGTGTATTATTAGCAGTTCAAAAGGCAAGTGGTATTTAGGGTGAGGGAATATTTTTAGAGTTTTAGAAGTATATTGGACAAAAAAAAAAAAAAGTTAAACCTTGCAGCTGCAGTGTATGTCATTATGAACCAGCTGTTCCCAACAGGCTGGGCATATAGCTGGGGTAACGTAATTTTACACAAATCACCATGTATATAATCTGTATATTGTATTAAATTGGTAGATTAAAACTAGTCAACAATGTTTTTGAAGACCATCTTACCCAGAGATGCCTTTATCCTTATATTGTAAGGCTTGGTGAAGTCTTTTTCTTCTCAATATTCTGTGCAGGGAGAATAAATGTCCAGATCACTAGGAGCATAAGCCCCTAAACTGGTGTCTGTTGAGCGTCTTCCAATAGAAGCATTTGAAAGAAAGGTACTTAAAGGAAATAGAAAATGACATCCTTCTTCTTCCTGATCTTTTGAAGAATGAATTATTTTTTTCCCCCATCCTACAGGAAGAGATTCTGGACTAATTTTTCCTACTGAAGGCTTTCAAGTCTAAAATTCATCAAACGTCTCGTCCTTAGAGACAATGTCATCCAAGTTCAAAGGATCTATAGCCCTGAAAAACTGATGTCTTATTTCAGAGCTAATGTCTTTGTTTTCATTCAATGTTTGATTTCATCAAACTAAACTGCTTCTTACACTTTTATAAATGTGGAAAAAAAAAAGAAGACAGACCCAAACCTCTTGATTCTCTGAAGAAAAGCACACACACTTATATAGATAGACATGTATATCTTATACATTCAGTTAGTATGTTTTCTGTCTAATATTTTTCCAGGATAGATTTATTGTAGATTATGGTTTTTTTCAGATGTTTTTTGAAGAGACTTTAAATTGAAAATAGTAGTCTTTCAAGGCTTTTTTTTTTTTTTCTTTTTTTTAATGGACTTCATTATAATTAAGAGCATGCTTTTCATAACTAAATATCAAAAGAATTTTTTTAAAAGTACAGTCTGGGTCTGATTACTGATGGAGGAACTTCCAGATCTTTTTTTTTGCTAAGCATTTCAGTATTCATTCAGAAAAATGTCAAGATAACAGACTTTAGTTTGTAATTCTGGTGATTCATACCTTTTTTTTTTTTTTTGTATTTTATCACTTTAGATTTAATATCCAGTTGAAGCAAGAAAGTTTGAATAAAACAAGAACACTAACGAAAATGAAGCAGTCATATATTATGTCCATACTTCCACAGAATTTAAAATTTTCCAAAAATTGACCTGTAGCATTATCCCTCATCCATATCTGATATGGAGCAATAATCCTTGATTTATTAATTAAATTTGAGAACCAGTGTAATTTCTTCCTAAAATTTGGTGTACTTGTCACTCCTGCTTTGGTGCAGAAGGAATTCCCTATATCTAACCCAAGTTCTTTCAACAAGTATGACATTTTTACATTAATTTAAGTCAAGTTCCACTGTTTTCAGCATGCCACTAGACACGATGTGTGTCATTACCCCAATAAACCATCTTTTGCACAACTGTATATTAAACAGATTATGATAGAAGAGAACAGGAAGCATAATCAACAATTACATTCCAGAAATCAAATGTGAGGCCTCAAAATGCACTTTATCAGGGCTTCATAATCAGTGAAACTGAAATACCTGACGCCAGCATGGTGAACCGTAGATATCACATTGTTGTCCTGAGGTCCCACACTTGGTGGAAAGGAGGTGAGGTACCCTGAGGTGATTTCTACTAGAATAATTATCATTGCTCAACTTACTGCTGGGCTGGATCCGCTTAGGGTGTATGAGGGAGATTTTCTCAATACTTCCTTTGATTGAGCTGCTCAGGAGTCCAAAGCAATGCTTTGGTCCTAGACCATGAAGGGTCAGCCCTTCAATCCCCCATTCTAGTGACCGAAATCTTTTCCAAGCTGATGTGCTGAAGATAGCTTCTTGTAAAGAAATGTAGGGGATCTATTTACTGCTCGCTCTTCCAAAACCCAAACTCCATAAGTGAAGAAACACAGTAAAGCTTATTGGGATATTTGGACCCTAAAGAACAAAAATACAGGATAGTAAAGAGTAACCAGAGCTGTGTTTTTTAAAATTATGCACTCTAATGTGAATGACATCTGCTGTGGGAGGGTGGAGGAATACCTGCCAGTGCTGGTGCTGCACCTGCACCTGACAGATCAGTCAATAGAGACCCTTCATTTCCTAAGCCAGAGTTTTCCTTTCTCTCCCTCTGTACACAACCAAGGAGCCTTGCACTTATAGATTGTACATTTTATAGCTGTCACATCAAAATTACTTTTACAGTCTCAGTGATACAGAAACTCAGCTGTGGAATCAGGAAAAATAACGCTTTTAGAGGCAATTAAGAGAGTTCAGGAGCAGGTGAATTTGGACATTCACTCACAGTTTCTCTAAGAGCTTTACCATATTTTTCTCTGTAGGAAGCAGCAGTCCAGGAAAGTCTAGGAGCATCCTTCAGAAGAAATGTCCACACATTCACAACTTACCTCTTTGCAAGGTGTTGGTCTGTCTAAAGTAGTAACCAGCAGAATCTGTTACCCCTCTTGACCACACTGGTTTAAATTTGGTATCACACAAAAGAGCTTCTGGGCAGTTTGCATAAAGTTTCCACTAAGACATTAAAACTGCATCTATGACCTATTTTAAAAAATTAGTCTTTCTGAAAATGTCTTTTCACATCCCAGTTGGAAATTTAAATAAAATACTTGCTCAGAAGAAACCCAGTGTCAATATGCATGAGATGTGTCAGACATACCTCACTGCTGTAACAGAAAATATATTACAGACCTCTTTCTGTTGAGATTCAGAAATGACATTTTAATAGCTCCCAGTGCTTGAGTTTGTGCTCAAGGGTCAGTGTGAACTTTGCAGATGTCCACTCCCAGTTCCACTTGCAATGACCACCTCACATCGTCCTTCCTCTCCCAGACAGCAAACCAAAGCACTAGAAAAGTTTGCAAAGTAGGAAAGTTTCAGGTTGGACCCATGAGGCTCGATTCATAGTTGATTGCCACAAATGTAGGGTTCTGACATTCCAGAAGGCATAATTCCTTTCAAGCTGCAATGATATCTCTAGTGCTCAGATTTTTTTTTTTCCATTCATAATGTGCTTTGTAACAAAGAAAGAATTGGAAAAGTTGTTTTTTTTTTTTTTTTTATTTATCTTTGTATTTATACCTGGTGCTGTGATGATAACTGCTGTTTGCTTTTATTTCAAATGGAGTTTGCAGTGCTGCTTGCCCCCGTGCTTATTTCAGGAGCCTGTATGAATCTTGCCCCACGTGGGAGTAATTTTGAACATATTAAATAATGATTTTCCTGTGTCTCTGCCTCTTTGATGTAGCCTCCTAGGAGACAGAACTATCCTGGATATACGACTTGGCTGCATTTTAACTATTTGATGATCTCTTCAAAATCCTTCAATAAAATGTAAGTTTAAGATAAAAAAATAAATAAAAAATTCTGCAATTAGCTCAGTTGATAAGAGGCCCTATCCCCCTCAAATTATAATGTAACAACTTTTTGAACATATACTTTAAATTCACACTTAGTTTCTTATTTTTAAAGCCATTTCTTATCATTTGATTAATTGCTTAAAACCATACACAAAGATAAAGGGAACTTTGAAATTCATACCTTGGAGTATTAACATGTACTCAGGACTAGACGTAAATGTCAGAGAGAAAAAAGATCTAATGAACTCTTTATTAGTGAAATACAGTATTGCAGCTGCCTAGAATTCTAAATGGTTTGTAGCTAGCACCAAAGCAAAATAACTCCAGAAGTTTACTTACAGTGTAGATTCTCATTCAGCATTTCTAATGTCATCTTCCATGGTAGATGGAAGCCATTTGTTTTGCTAGAAGTCTTAGGTACTTCATTTTGTTGAAGTTTAATGGATCCCTTTAACGTTAACAAAATGTCCAGGGGAAAAAAAAAAAAAATATAAAAGAAAAAAAAGTGCAACCACAGAAGTATTTTTCTGTCTAGAAAATTACATGACCATAAGTTTTCCTTTTCCCTGATGTCTCCTCTGCCATAATAATGGCTTCAGGATTTAAATCCTTTGCTGCTATTGTGACTTCAAAGCCTTAAAACTGCAATTGAATGAAGTAGTTCATCTGTCATTATTCAAATATGAAGCAATTATGATGAAATAAAGATAGAATTCCATTGAGGAATACCCCAATCAATTCTCACTTATATTTAACTAGAAACATAAAATGATGCTTAGAAGACTAAGTTTAGGTAATAAAAACTTGGAATATAAGAAGTATGAATTACTGAATAAGTTTTCTAAACGTAATTCACAAATATTGACAAAATTTTAAGCTCACGATGCAAAACTATCTCTCAGCTGGTTGTAGAGAGTTAGTTTTTCAGTGGGTTTTGTAAGTGAGTATGTGAAATAACACACCTACCTTGGCCATGTCTTCATTATGTTGCTGTCACTGCTTTGATGTTTACACAGCCTGTAAGATCTCTCTGCAGATTTAGCCTTAGATGCTCATGTTCACCCTTGTGAAGACAAGCAAGTCTCATCCCTACCCCAGAGGCTGGAGTTCCACAAGGAATTCCCACCTGTACCAAGCTGTATTTGGGAACATGAATATAATCAACTTTTTTAACCCATGTTATTTTAAGTTATTTTGTTTTACTGCCTTCTACTTTTTCTATTTCCTTTTATCTTTCTTGCTTAATCTACCCATGCATAGTACTCTGCTGATGAAATGAAATCAGGGTGGATTCTGCAGTAGTGAGACTAAGGGCTCCCAATGTTTTGCATATTAAGGTTTTCAAATGGATCAAGTCCTTCCTATTCTCAATCATGCAACAAACTCAGATGAGAAAATAACTGTGTCATACCTTTATCCTCAACTCATACTACACTCCTCTTTGGGGAAACAAACCCCTCCTTTTTCTGCTTATGAAAAAGAACTTTGCCTTCTATGTAGTCCCCATGGAAAAAGTGGGTAAAAAAAAAATAAATACACAAATGGATCCCATAGTATTTTTCCCTCATGTTTTCAACAGTTACAGTGAGTTTAAGAGATCTAAACAGAATTCAGTTGTGTTGTGCTGAGAAAGATCACATAAAACCAGGGATCTACATATTGATGTTTGTCTTCCTTCAGCTTGTAGGCATTTTATCATGCTACCCAGGTATCAATTTTCTGTCATCTACAGACACTCATGCCTTGTAGTTTAATTTTAAAAATGTAATTTCTTCAGCCAATCCAAGAACTAAATGATATAACAATTAGAAAACAGTAGTACTTAATACTGAATTTTAAATCAGAGATGTAACTGGCAAGAAGCATTCGGGGTATATACAATTAATTATTTCACACATAATTATTCCTGATATTACTCTAACTGTGATAACAGAGCATTTGAAGAAGGAGACTGTAATGTTCTTTTATTTTTTTTTTCCAGAGAAGCTCTTTCACTTGATATTCCTCACTAAATAATATGTAAAATACTGACACCTAATGTTAACTTTCAGTATTATTCATTTTGCAAAACTTTATTACAAACAGATAAAGATCATGTGGAACTGGTGCTTATGGTGTGATTTTGTTTCAGTAGAATGCAATACAGCCATCCCTTGCTTTTTGGAAACAGTTTTCTGAATTTATATGCAGGCCTCTAAAAGCAAGGAGCTTTCATGTTTATCTTGACAGCCCACAGGTGAAAAAGAGTAATTCAGAAAAGTTGAAATAAGTGAGTTTTGACTCACTGAATTTAACCAAATCCGTCAAATGGAACATAAACACTTATTTATAAAATCAATATTTGTACCTATAACCTGAGCTGTTACTAAAAGTCAAAATACTAGCAAATATTTATTAATAATCTCTTATCTTTCAAAATCCGGACAGTATTGATTCAATACTTTACCTAAACTACTTGCTTCACTTTCCTTAATCAGAGACACAAGCAATTGTTTTCCCATTTTGTGGATTTAATGGAGGTGCCAAACTGTTAGCTCAAATTCCACCATTTATCACCCTATAGCTTCAAAAACTGCTAGTCCAAGCCTCATATCTAGGTGCTATTTAGGAAGAAATTTTGAGGTTTTTACTCTTCTGGATTTGTTGCACAACCAATGTTCAGCTGATATCAAAATAAGGCATTTTATAGTATGACTTGATGTCACATCTGGATATATATTAAGCTTGTCTAACTTTATAGGGAAGACATAAATGAGTGTTAGCCAGAGCTGTAGAGCAGAACAAGTGCATCAAAGGCTCTGGCAGTGAATTAAACACACTTTTCAACACTGTAGACTGTCAGTTTTATATTCAGTGGTTTTTTTCATCAACAGTCACTTTGTGGAAAATGATCCTTTTCTAAGATCATGTCACTTGACAGATGAAAGTAGCTCTGCTGCAGATGTAAGTATAAAAATAAAACCACAGCCACTGGAACAAGAGATACCTGGTCTGCAATACAATGAAACATTCTCAGCTGAATTGAAGAGCAATGATGTCAATATAATTGAAATTTCTTGAGTGAGCCAGAGCTTTCCAACTGATTAAGATTCTCATCCTATTCTTTATAACAATATTTTAGTTTAAGAAGTTGTTCTTACTCCTCACAGGTACTAAAAATACCAACAAGTACTTTATTTGCAGTTCTTCCAGCTTTCTCATACAATGAACCACGTATTACTGCAGCAGGAA